>NC_083574.1:107338420-107435920 GCF_027579695.1 Neoarius graeffei | reverse complement strand
TCCATCTGTTACTGTTGGAATAATAAACAAAAATTTTTTTTAAATCTGCTGTGGGAAATAAACTTCACGTGATAAACCAAGTGAATTCTGACTGAAAGCATTTCTGAAGTGTTTTAAGCTGTCTGTGTTCAGCAGTATGAGCAGCTCGAAGCTAAAGTCCCTCTGAGCTCTCAGGAATGAGGCACAAAATCATGCATTTAAACCCACAGAATTAGATGCAGGAGTAAACTGGCCATTATAACAATCTAGAGCCACTGTAGAGACTCACACTTCGTATATTTATATTAACACAATATCGTGATCGTAGATTTTCGAATTTCACAGAGAAGAAAAAGCAGCAGTTCGTGATGATACCAAGTCGCCACAGCATGCAGTTAGATTGCTGGAGAGATGCTCATCAGGCGATGGGGTAGATTCAGTGCAGAAGTTGGTCTTATGAGAACACTAAAGGCCAGCAGATGGCGTCCTCTCCACTGTTGGATTCTGGATTATATTCATGCACTCATTCTAAGGGCCTCTGCATGCTCTTGCGACAAAGCTTTCGCAGATAGCTTTTCGCAGACAGTTGTAATTTATCGTTGAGCAGGGAGTAATAGGCGTGTGCGATGTTATTCACCGCCACAACGCAAGGGGGCGCGAAGTCGCGAAATCGCTAGGAGTCGTTGGTGGGTGTGGTTAGTGGAGTGTTTATCCTCCGGTTACTTATAATGACTAGAACTGGAGTCGTATAGATGTCCGTACTTCCTCACTTCCTCGATCAACCGCTCTTCGTGCCGCTCCATCTTCGCTCGTGTTTTTAAAAATGTGAAACCAAACCAAACCGGGAAAGTAGGGAAGCGGAAGTGCGTGTACAGCGGATGTAGAGTGGACCAATCAGAGCCCTCTTGTCTGCGACGCTGTCTGCGAGGCTTCTGCAGTGGTCACAATTTTTGGGAGGTGCGCACAGAGCGTCTGCAAAGGGGGGGGCACTATGCAGACACCATCTGCGACACCATCTGCGAGGACTGCGTTGTCAGCATAAATTGGCCTTAATATGTCATGGTTTCTAAAGTTACAGCTCATTCACAGAGACTTCACTGACAATCAATGGATTAGAAATGTGTTTAAGTGTTCATAAACATGGAGCAGTTTCTGTATCATCTCTGGAAGGAGTCTCCAGTGTCAGTGCTGTGTATCAGTCAGAGGTGAAGCTGGAACTTTAAAGCAGATATGCAGAACCTTTATTTTTAAATAAATTTCTGAGTGGATAGTATTTCCATCCTTGACTCTTGTATGCTGCATAAATGGGAATAAAATATATATTTTTGAGAGTTAAAATCGACCACAAAGTTGTGATTGGCGCTGCCCCGCTGAGCCAGCCAGCCCTGAGTGCGTGACGTCACAGTGGTAACCAGTTTTAAGGCCGAGGCCTTTTACAGCTATAGACCAAAGTCATATAAATAAACATTTATGGTGAAAGTAAGAAATAGCGTTACCGACTAGAGGTCTGCGCGGGACAGAATTTTCAGTCCCGCTCCCTCATTGTGCAGTCCCGCTCCCGCCCGCTCCCACAAAGAATTATGATTTTCAGTCCCGCTCCCGCCCGCGCCTGCCATATTTTGTCCCGCTCCCGCCCGCAAATCCCGCATGATGCAGATGTTCACGTTATTTCTCACGAAAGTTCTTGTCATTGGCTTGGGGAATTAAACATGCTGAGCTTAGCTGAGCTCTCCACTGACCGATCCTTCATTTATTGTAAGTTTATTGTTTAGACTCTGACATTCTGCTGACACATTCCAAGTTGAGCGCTGCATGCGCTCATGATTGACAGCTCTCGCTTTGATTGACAGCTCTCGCTTTGCGCACTCGCACTCCCACTTCCGAGTCTGTGGCGTTATGATTCCAACCGCGATTTCATTCTCCTCTCATATGAAGTGCTGCGCAACCACAACCAGCTCCTCAGATTATACACTGTCTATTTCTCGCTTTAAATTGAACAATCTGTGTGATACACAGTCCTTTTTAATACTAGTTAATACTTTTTAATACTTTTTTAAATACTTTTTAATACTTAGGACTAATACTCTTGACTTTTTAACAGTAAATGTACCCAGTGGCGGTTCTAGACCAAAATTACTAGGGGGGCCGAGGTGGGGCCAGTGTTTTTTCAGGGGGGCACATATAAGGAAAAAACATGGCAATATTTAAGCGTTCAAAATGTTTTGTTTAGTTTATTTAAAACCAAAACAAAATACATTGAGCATAAATACAATGAGATAAACATTCTGTCTCAATAGCCTAAACATAAAATAAATTGTGCTCAATAAATCTTAAAACCATGTTTCTCTTTTTTGTAAAATAAGATTTCTATTTTTGCATACAATGAACCTTTTATCTGTCCAATGACACTTTTTAAATTCACAGCATGAATGAATTTTCTTTTTCACAGCATGAGACTTGAATGTATAATCACTATCTTTATCTAAATCACACTGTCATCTCACTCTTTATGTACAGCGGGGGGGAAATCTCATCTCATCTCATTATCTCTAGCCGCTTTATCCTTCTACAGGGTCGCAGGCAAGCTGGATCCTATCCCAGCTGACTACGGGTGAAAGGCGGGGTTCACCCTGGACAAGTCGCCAGGTCATCACAGGGCTGACACATAGACACAGACAACCATTCACACTCACATTCACACCTACGCTCAATTTAGAGTCACCAGTTAACCTAACCTGCATGTCTTTGGACTGTGGGGGAAACCGGAGCACCCGGAGGAAACCCACGCGGACACGGGGAGAACATGCAAACTCCGCACAGAAAGGCCCTCACCGGCCCCGGGGCTCGAACCCAGGGAAATAGAAAGAAAAAATAAATTCACATACAGTGGTCTCAGAATCACCCTATAGCATTCACAGCAGGCTGAAACACTACAACAACAAGATTCTGCGATTGTGACTCCTTGAGAAACGATCTACAAATGCATCAAGGTTCAAAGCCTTGGACCTTCTGGATTCAATGCTGAGCACACCAAGATTGCTTAGACGCTCCTCACTAATGGTGGATCGGAGGTAGGTCTTCACCAGTTTCAAAGTGGAGAAACTCCGCTCACAAGAGGCAGATCTCACTGGGAGTGCCACAGCTATTTTGCATAGTCTAAAGAGCTCAAAAAATACTTCTTTATATGGCTCAGTGAAACGTGTCAACACTACTGTATCTGATGGCTTTTCAATCAAAAAACTTCGGACGTGACAGCTGTTATCACTCACGTCCGAAGTTTACAATTCGCGCTGCTGCTGGTCTTTCTGCTGCAGGTAACAGTGTGCATGTAGCGCTTTAAGGAGTCCATGTAGAACACTCCGTCATGTCAGTTCCGATCTTCGAGCCAGCGCACGTCGAAATTAATAAATCTTATTATCTGTTCAGCACAGGGGCCACAACAGGGGCCAGGAGCAATTTTACAGGGGCACTGGCCCCCTCTGGCCCCTGTTTAAAACCGCCTATGAATGTACCTCTTTTTAAAGCAGCACTTACTTCTGAAGCACTGTGAGCTTCACTAGAGGAGCTCTGCTCTTCTGCCATGATTGGAGATCTCAAACACGGAAGAGCGGAAAGGAATTGGAAATGTACGCGAGATTAGACCACATCCGCAAATTTAGGCATCTTAAAATGTTTTTATTAATGCCAAATAAAATATCCAGCACAAATTATATACGATAGACATAAATTAATAATTTATAAATTTCATTTTAAACACGTTTTTAGTTAGCAGGACTGCAGCTTATCACCTCTCCTGCCCACGCCAGCATTGTGCACTCCCCCTCCCACCCGCACCCGCAATGAGCTTTCAAAATTTGTCCCGCGCTGCACTGCTTTGCGTCGGGTCCCGCGGGTCCCGCGGGACTCCCGCGGGAGTGCAGGGCTCTATTACCAACTTGCTCAACTAAGACTGATTTGACTTCACTGATTGTGGGTTGACTCTCATTAAAACAGGATGGGTGCTATAACTTATGCAACACACATGTACATGCATGCATTTTCACTGATAAAGCGTAAAAGGCTCATTAAATAATCAGATGAACTGAGACAATCACATTCTGAAGCAAATTAAATAATCTTATACCGCTAACTTAAACACACAATACAAGTTACATGGATTAATCTAAATGCAGGTAAACAAAGAGTTGTTTTTGTTGTTTTTTTATCCAAATGAGAGTCGGAGCTTACCCGTCTGTGTTCTCACTTCTTGAAGGCTGACCTTGTGGCCGATTTGTTTTGAAACAATCTGACTTTCAGTTGTTCATTCAGTTCTCTGTTCATTCACTTCTTCGATGTAAGCGCGAGATATTGCTGCTGAGGCGAGCATATCCAGTGGAGAAATCAGACGGCTGCTCCACTCATTCTCCATTTTCTCCATACTGAGTACTCCACCATTACTGCTCGGCTCAGACAATTACTAAAACCCAGGACAGGATGGGACGTCACTGGTTTTAGCAACAACTGCGGGGAGGTCACTGCCCAAGCGATAATATGTCCCATCCCATTCCATCCCAGGTTTTAGCAACAACCCTTGGCTCACTCCGGGAGAACTGGTGCAACTGAACTTACTTTCCTTTTTTTAAAAAAAAAACTTTCCTTTTCTTGTAGTTTTCTTTAATTATTGGTACTGCACTCTCTTTCAATACGGACTTATAGCCAACGCTCCTCAACAGATCAGAGGTCTCATACGAGTCTTCAGTAAAATGTGCAGAGCAGAGGAGAGACCACTTCGTAGGCGCCCAATGTGCCCGTGAACTTCTCACAAAACGCATCCAAATCTTTGCTGTTTGAACCTTCTTGGGCCATGAATGCAATGTAAATCCACCTTCTGTTGTGTTGCACACCTACGTGGCATGGCGATAAATGTGCTCAAAATGGAAGATCGGAGTTGCAGTCAGCTCTGTGTTTTAGAGAATCAGAATCACTTTTATTGCCAGGTATGTGAACACACATGAGGAATTTGATTCCAGTTTCACTTAGCTCTCTTAGTGCAAACAGATAAAAAAAGCGTAGACAAAAAACAAAACAAAAAGCTATGTACATGTAAAATCTTTTGGTGCAAAATGGTGCATAGTGCAAGGATGACTTAGTAAATATAAATATACAGTGTGCACAGAATGACGGTATGAGTGTGCAGATATTTCACAGTTGATGTTGCTGATATTTGAGTCCAGTTTTAGCTGTTCATCACAGAGACAGCCTGAGGGGAAAAAACTGTTCTTGTGTCTGGTTGTTTTTGCGTACAGTGATCTGTAGCGTCTCCCAGAGGGGAGAAGTTTAATCAGTTTGTGACCAGGGTGTGACGGGTCTGCAGAGATGTTACCTGCCTGTTTCCTGACTCTGGACAGGTACAGGTCTTGGATGGAGGGCAGGCTGACACCAATAATTTTCTCTGCAGACCTTATTGTCTGTTGCAGTCTGTTCTTGTCCTGTTTGGTGACCGATTCAAACCAAACAGTGATGGAAGAGCAGAGAACAGACTGAATGATGGCAGAGTAGAATTGTGTCAGCAGCTCCTTAGACAGGTTGAGCTTCCTGAGCTGGTGCAGAAAGTACAACCTCTGCTGGGCCTTTTTGATGATGGTGACTGTGTTGGTCTCCCACTTCAGGTCCCAGGAGATTGTGGAGCCCAGAAACCTGAAGGTTTCAACAGCAGTCACAGTGTTGTTGGTGATGTGTGACAGGGTGGGGGGGCTCCTCCTAAAGTCCACTGTCATCTCCACAGTTTTGAGCGTGTTCAGCTACAGATTGTTCTGACCGCACCAACAGACCAGCCATTCAACCTCCCGTCTGTATGCAGACTCATCACCATCTTGGATGAGGCCGATGACCATTGTGTCATCTGCAAATTTCAGGAGTTTAACAGACGGGTCTTTTGAGGTGCAGTCATTGGTATAAAGGGAGAAGAGCAGTGGGAAGAGCACACACCCCTGGGGGGCGCTGGTGCTGATAGTTCAGGTGCTGGATGTGATGCTCCCCAGCCACACCTGCTGCTTCCTGTCAGTCAGGAAGTTTATAATCCACTGACAGGTGGAGGAGGGCACAGTGAGCTGGGTGAGCTTGGTGTGGAGGATGTCTGGAACGATGGTGTTGAACATCAAACTGAAGTCCACGAACAGGATCCTGGCATACGTCCCTGCAGAGTCAAGGTGTTGCAGGATGTAGTGCAGTCCCATATTGATTGCATCATCCGCTGACCTGTTTGCCCAGTAGGCAAACTGCAGGGGGTCCAGCAGGGGGTCTGTGATGTCCTTCAGGTGTGATAACACCAGTCTCTCGAAGGACTTCATGACTACAAATGTGAGGGCTACAGGCCTGTAGTCATTCAGTCCTGTGATGGTGGTTTTCTTGGGAACCAGGATTATTGTGGAGCGTTTGAAGCATGAGGGGACTTCACACAGCTCCAGGGATCTATTGAAGATCTGGGTGAAGATGGGGGCCAGCTGATCAGCACAGACCTTCAGACAGGAGGGTGACACACCGTCTGGGCCGGGTGCCTTCCTGATCTTCTGTCTGCAAAAAAGCTGACAAACATCCTCTTCACAGATCTTGAGTGTGGGGTTAGAGGCGAGAGGAGGCAGAATAGCAGGGGGTGTAAATGGGTCTTTAATGTCTGAGGGGGGGAGAGGTGTGAATGTGTCAAATCTGCAGTAGAACACATTCAGCTCGTCAGCCAGTTGATGGTTCATTGCAGTGTTGGGGGATGGTCTCCTGTAGCTGGTGATATTCTTCAGACCTTTCCACACTGACACCGGATCGTTGGCTGAAAGGCTGTTTTTGATCCTTTCAGCGTAGCTCCTCTTAGCTGCTTTCACCTCTTTCATCAGTGTGTTTCTGGCCTGTTTGTACAGGACTCTGTCCCCACTTCTGTAGGCCTCCTCCTTGGCCTGGCGAAGCTGCCTGAGTTTTGCAGTGAACCAGGGTTTGTGGTTGTTGTATGTGCGGAAGGTCTTGGTGGGCACACACATATCCTCACAAAAACTGATGTAAGATGTCACGGTATCAGTCAGTTCATGCAGGTCTGAAGCTGCAGCCTCAAAAACACTCCAATCAGTGCAGTCAAAGCAGGCTTGTAGTTCCACTTTGGCCTCATCGGACCATCTCCTCACTGTCTTGACTACAGGCTTAGCAGATTTCAGCTTCTGCCTGTAGGTCGGGATAAGATGAACAATGCAGTGATCAGATAGTCCCAAGGCTGCACGGGGGACAAAGTGGTATGAGTCCTTTAAAACAGTGTAACAATGGTCCAGAGTGTTAGTGACCCTGGTGGGACACTTAATGTGCTATTTATATTTTGGCAGTTCGTGGCTGAGGTTTGCTCTGTTAAAGTCCCCCAAAACAATGAGCAAAGAGTCCGGGTGTTTTTTCTCCACGTTGTTTATCTGGTCAGCCAGGTGTTGTAATGCCTCAGTAACACAAGCCTGAGGAGGGATGTAGACTCCAACCAGAATAAACAAGGAAAACTCTTGTGGAGCATAAAATGGTTTGCAGTTGATGAATAATGACTCCAGATGAGGACTGCATGATTTGTTTAGAACCGTGACATCAGTACACCAACCTTCATTAATGTAAAAGCAGACTCTGCCTCCCCTCGTTTTCCACGTGAGCTCCGTTTCGCGGTCCGCTCAGTGCAGGTGAAATCCAGGCAGGTGGAGAGAAGAGTCCGGGATGTGCTCACTGAGCCAGGTTTCGGTGAAGCACAAGGCAGCAGATCTGTTAAAATCTGTGTTGATTGTGTTGAGGAGCAGCAGTTTGTCCATCTTGTTGGCCAGAGAGTGGACGTTAGCCAGGTGAATAGACGGGAGCGCAGTGCGAAACCCCCGCTGCCTCAGCCTGATGAGCACGCCGGCTCGCTTCCCCCAGTGTCTCCGGCATCCTTGGCGGAGACCATAGAGAGCTGCTGCTCCTCCAGCAAGTAGTTCTGGAAAACTTTCCGGATCAATGAAAACCGATGAAAAAACTTTACTGGTGGTTATTCCAATGTTTATGAGTTCTTCTCTGGAGTATGTGACCAGAGAAGAAGTGCAAGAAACACAACAAATACACAAAAATGTAGAAAGTATGAGAGAGCGAAGTACCGAGGCAACCGTCCATGGTGCCATCTTAGTATAGCAGAAATGGCGATGAAACCGATAGCCTTACCGTGGTGATGTCACAGATGTCAAGGTCATTCACGCAGACCGCTACCTATATGAATAGTTTTAATCATAAAAATTACAATATTAGATTAATTGTTAACACTTAAAACTATTCCTGTGCCATTCTTGAGGTCTCAAGGCATTTATAAATGAAAGTGAGGCCATGGCTCTGCGTATATGCTTTAAGGACAGATGAGTTTACACCAATTTATGGTTTCTCAGGAACATGATGGAACAAGCTGTGTTTTTTTCTCTCTTATTAACTTTGAGAGAGAATAAAGAGAGACTGGTGAAGAAACAACTGCTTATAGCTGCTATAATGTCAGTGACAACAGGAGCGAAGTTGTTTCACTAACATTCCATAACTTTAAATATAACCATAAACGGATAAAAGGTATGATGTGACTATTTCAGTGTTTCAGCATGAGTGTGTTTTAGACTGAACTGAGTGTGTAACAGCACTGTGGGTTAGTTAAAGTTGTGTGTTTAATGGATTAAAGTCTCGTATTGATCTTTAAATTAAATTTGAACATAAATCTGCAGCAGGAAGCTTCAGGATCCATGCTAATGTCCATCTGAGAGCAGCAGTTTTACAGGAAGTTCAATCAATCACTGTCTACACTAATCCCACATTCACCTTCCATTAATCTGAGAGAGAGAGAGAAAACACTGTCCTGCTCTCGGCCAATCAGAACACACCGTACACTCTCAGTAGTAGTATGAGCGTCTATATTGTTACTGAGTTCTTCTTAGAACCTTCTAATAAAGGAACACAGTCACTCTGTGTGATTTAATGATCATTATTATGATTATCATTACTTAAGATATGTGTGTGTGTGTGTGTGTGTGTGTGTTCTACAGCCTTCAGAAGGATGTGTGTAACACCCCACATCTAAAGAACATCCAGAGACAGAAGGCAGAGAGAAATACAGAAATAGAGACAGACAGGTGGAGTGTGTGTGTGTGTGTGTTCCTGTAATTACAGACTGTTTTTATATTTTATTCTGGGTTCTTCAGGGTGTCTGTGCCGTGCTCCTCCTTCCTGAACAGAGGTGTGAGAGGATAATGACCCCCTGTGAAGAGCTAATTACAGCCCTGTCCCTCTACTGCAGGGTCAGGTGGAGAACTCATCATTGCCACCATGTCCTCCCTCTCTCTCTCTCTCTCTCTCTCTCTCTCTCTCACACACACACACACACACACACACACGGCTTCAGGCTACAACTCAAGGCATCAGGATAAATGGCTCTGACTGATGCAAACTGTTCCAGAGTTTCAAGAGATAAATAGCAACCAATAGAATAATTTTATCGGGTTTAATAATCCATACATTCGGACAGGAAATAAAGACAGATGTGCAACGTAATTAAACAGTAAACGGTGTGTACAGTATTAAATACTCCAGCAGTATAAAGACGAGTTTCCAAATCTTATCTGGACCCTGCTCATGTCTCTGTGTCTCTGCGTCCATTTCCTGTCACATACAGCAGCCCAGGAAAGTTAGAGATGAGCGATTTGTAAAACACTGCCACAGAGTCACTGGACATCAACAGATGATGTCACAGACTAATCTGCATATTCATTGAATCATCATGATCATCTCATTATCTCTAGCTGCTTTATCCTGTCCTACAGGGTTGCAGGCGAGCTGGATCCTATCCCAGCTGACTACGGGCGAAAGGCGGGGTTCACCCTGGACAAGTCGCCAGGTCATCACAGGCAGGGCCGTTGACAGCTTTGGCTGGGCCCGGGACAAAATAATCTGAGTGGGCCCCCCCCAAATAATCTGAGTGCCCCCCCATACACACACACATACGCGCGCACGCACATCGCCACACAGCAACCACCCACACCCAACCCCTCTTTTCACAGTCTCCATTCACTCCAACCCTTAAATAACAGGTATTCCAAGCCCATTATAACAGTCAACCATTTTATTTCAACATTTCAACATATTTACAGTTTGAACATTTCCTTAGTCTGCAACTATTCAGGTGCGAAATGCAATGCGCCGGACTTTTGCTGTGGCAAAGTCGTCAATAAGGTCATTGAAGTCCAGCTTCTTTGCAAGTTCGCGCTCTATAGAGAGCATAGCCAGCCCATTGAGCCTCTCCTGTGACATGTTTGAGCGCAGGTAGTTGATAAACCAAAATGATTGTTTACGGGATGGAACTGGGCCTCAATGAGAACGGAGTTATGGCTTTCCCAAAATCTGAACATAGAAGCATCACCACTAGTGATGTGTACAGTGAGTTTTTCAGTGTATTTTTTTGTCTTGTTTTTCATAAACGTCCTTTCCGTACTCGATTTAGAATGTTACAAAAAAAATTGACACCCTCCCAACCACGTAACATTAGCCTATCTGACCTGGGGGCTGACACGTTTATTACGGATAAACCAAAAGGATTACAACGTTCCCTGGATATAGAACTGGACCGAGAAGATTTCAAAATCTTAACGTGTAAGCAACAACAATAAAACAGAGGTTGTTTTATTCATTTAGGGCTTATTAGGCTACTTTCATTAATTGCGCTTTTCATACAGGCCTATCATTTTTCACTTGAGCAAGGGAATTGTTTGAAGAGTATCCAGTCTAAGTGAAAGTTTAATGTTTTGCAACAGACTAACCTCAAAACACCCCATTTATAGCCCATTCGTTACATTAAACTCTATCTAGCTGGCAATTTCACATGCCGTCGTATCTACACGGGATGATTTCCAACAAAATAAGGTTTAATTAACAAGAGGCAGCGTTCCACGGGCTTTCAGCTAACCGGAGTCCAGCTCAGCGCAGCTCAGCAAGCGTGCCTAAAACCAGGGTTCGAATTATAAATTTGACCCTATGGGGGTCTCTATTTAAAAAAAAAAAGCAATGCATACTCGCTCTCCTGGACCAGCGCACTTTTGCGCACTGCAGTGCACAGCTTTCACACACAGGCGTGCGCATGCACGCACGCGCACACACACACACGGTGTTGCATATATATATATATATATATATTGTTAAACAAATTATATATATTGTATATATATATAATTATATATATTGTTAAACAAAGGAAGATCGTTGTGAGATAGAGGACAAGTCTTCTTCGGACTTAACTTCACATTCGATTTCGCAGGCTGCAAATTTCAGTTTGCGTGCATAGTGGTGTGGTGGTGAAGTACAGCCGTACATGTTGCGGTTTAATAACACGTTCAATACAAAGTTATGGCTGCATGGTGATCGGAAATGAAATGAGTTTTATTTATATTTATATGGTGATATAGGCTATTCAAGCTTATTATGGTGATATATGACGTATTTGAGAGACTTCCACAGAAAATTAAGTTTGCTTCTTTCATGGGAGCCTGAGGGAATGGGAGCTCAGCTCCCATTGGCTCCCACGTAATTCGAACTATGCCTAAAACATTTGGATATGATTGCGGGCCAATGTGCTATTCTTTGCTTCATTGAGATATATGCAACACAGTGTTATTAAACCGATATGTTTATGAAATAATTCAATGCCCTGTGCATTTCAGTGTTCACTCAGTGTACCCTGCTATCCCCTACTTTATAATTATGAATGGCGCGTTGCGCGTGCTGGGGTTACATTACGGGGCTGGAAAAAAGTTATCTGTGTCTTACCTGGCTCAGCTGCCCCACTGCCTTCACCACCTGCTGCATCATCTAAATCTTTTCTAAAATATCTATGCAGTGAGCCCCTGAGGCTCTTGGCTTCTTCATCTCTTTTTCTCTTTTCTTTTCTTTGCTCCTGACTTGTGCATGTTGGCAAACGGGCTCACGCACGCTTATTGTCGAAGCGTTATGATGGAATAGTGCTGTGTTATTTGGCGCCTTAATCAAAGACCAAACCATTTCTGCATTAGGGGTGGTAGGTGGGTTCTTGAATCTATTTTCGAAGACAATAAAGGCAAAAGAACCAGAAATCATTCATTGAATGCAAATATAGCACATTTTTCTCCCCCAAATCAACACATTTTGAAATGAAACAGAATGATTAATGGCATCTTCATGAGGGACCAGTTCTGGGCCCCCCCTCATGCCTGGGCCCGGGACAAAATACCCGGTTGTCCCCCCCTGTCGACGGCCCTGATCACAGGGCTGACACATAGACACAGACAACCATTCACACTCACATTCACACCTACGCTCAATTTAGAGTCACCAGTTAACCTAACCTGCATGTCTTTGGACTGTGGGGGAAACCGGAGCACCCGGAGGAAACCCACGCGGACACGGGGAGAACATGCAAACTCCACACAGAAAGGCCCTCACCGGCCCCGGGGCTCGAACCCGGACCTTCTTGCTGTGAGGCGACAGCGCTAACCACTACACCACCGTGCTGCCCATCATGATCATTTGCATAATAAAACAGGTATAAAAATGAAGATTTTGTAGACAGAGTACAGCACATTAAACCAGACAAGGTTGAACTAGAAGACAGCAGATGTGATGTGAGACATTCATAAGACCTACCAAAACAGTCTCCCTTCCTGAAGGTAAAGAGTCGACACTGTAGTGAGAGACATCCCTCATGATGATGATCTTCTCCCTCCACAGGCACCATTTCAGCTGGATGTTCTGCACAGATTTCAGCACATGTTCAGTGACAGAGCAGCTGCTGAACCACATGGCGAAGTGAGTCAGAATGCTCTCCATGCTACAGGAATAAAACTCTGACAAGAATATGAGAAGATAGACAGGATTTTTCCATCTCCAGAAGAGGATGGAGGTGCTGAAGGTCTAACAGAGGTGCTCAGGGAGGTGGACACTTACATACATGAATCTGGTGACATGTTTTACCTCAGACACATTAATGTTCACTTAATGATCTCCTCCATGTTTCTGATGAGGCTCATGCTGCTGGTGTCATCCTTAATCATGATGCCGAATCAGAGCCAAGTAAAGATAGAGAAGAGGGCGGAGTAGGCACCCTTGTGGAACACCAACATTCGGGGTGAGATTGGAGGAGGTGTGGTCAACTAAAGACCAAAATCCAATTACACACAGAAAGGCGCTGATGCTGAGGTCCCTGAATAAGGTCACCAGCCTGGAGATGATGATGGTGTGAAATCTGGAACTAAAATCAATGAACGCTATTCATTACAGAGATGTTGCTGTGGGCCGGGTGGAGATGAAGGCATCCTCCACTGACCTGTGTATGTGATACAGAAGCTGATGGAGATGCAATGCTGGAGAATGGAAAAGCTTTGATGTGAGCCAAAACCAGCTCCTCAAAGACTTCCATGATGATGGGGGTCATGCAACAGAGCAGAAATCATTCAGCCTCAAAGGTAAAGTCTGGTAAAGTCAGTTGTCCCTCTGAGCTCCTTAATTCAGAAAAAAAATGAGAACAGCAGCTCATCATGTGACCTTCTCTCTGTAAACAATCCCATAATTCTGTTCACCGAAGCAGAGGAACATGAAAGACTCCACAGACTGTCACATCGATTGAGGAGTCGTTTACAAATGTAAGTGAATCAACCACAGAAATTGTGTAAAAATGTAAGTCAACCACTTAGAGTTATTTACAATTTACACTTCATTTACAAATCAGTCAAGGAGTTATTTACAAATCTGTGGACTATAACAGGAATCATTTACATTCGTAAGTATGAATCACTTAAAGAGTCATTTCAAATTGGAAGTAAACTACTATAGAGATCATTTACAAATGTAAGTGAGTCACTTCAGAATTCATGCAGTGAGGCAGAGTGACACAGTGACGCAGTGATGCAGAGTGACACAGTGAAGCAGAGGCAGAGTGACACAGTGATGCAGAGTGACACAGTGAAGCAGAGGCAGAGTGACACAGTGATGCAGAGTGACACAGTGAAGCAGAGGCAGAGTGACACAGTGATGCAGAGGCAGAGTGACACAGTGATGCAGAGTGACGCAGTGACAGTGAGGCAGTGACACAATGAAGCAGAGGCAGAGTGACACAGTGATGCAGAGTGACGCAGTGACAGTGAGGCAGTGACATAGTGATGCAGAGGCAGAGTGACACAGTGATGCAGAGTGACGCAGTGACAGTGAGGCAGTGACACAGTGAGGCAGAGGCAGAGTGACACAGTGATGCAAAGGCAGAGTGACACAATGATGCAGAGTGACGCAGTGACAGTGAGGCAGTGACACAGTGATGCAGAGGCAGAGTGACACAGTGAAACGTGTGATGCAGTGACAGTGAGGCAGAGTGATGCAGTGATGCAGAGGCAGTGACACAGTGATGCAGAGGCAGTGACAGTGAGGCAGAGTGATGCAGTGATGCAGAGGCAGTGATGCAGTGTGGCAGAGTGACACAGCGAGGCAGAGTGACACAGTGATGCAGAGTGACACAGTGAAATGTGCGATGCAGAGGCAGTGACGCAGTGTGGCAAAGTGACACAGCGAGGCAGAGTGACGCAGTGAAATGTGTGATGCAGAGGCAGTGACAAAGTGAGGCAGAGTAACACAGTGAAACAGTGATGCAGAGGCAGAATGAGACAGTGAGGCAGAATGAGACAGTGAGGCAGAGCGATGCAGATTGATGCAGTGAAACAGTGCTGCAGAGGCAGTGATGCAGTGAGGCAGAGTGACACAGTGAGGCAGAGTGGCAGTAGTTTGAAGAGATGCAGTTGGCTGGATTCACGCAGCTCACATGAAACATGTGTTAGGCTTCACCCTTGCCGGGGGTGTGACTGTCATGTGATAAAGGAATTAGCAAATTACCAATAAATTCTGCCCAATGAGAGACAGAGATCTTTAAAGGAGGTGGAGACTACAGAAGCATATACAGTCCAATAAGGACACACTTTGTATTGAATATTGTAGATGATCATAGAACTGGATATGATTCAGGGGATATCATTCGGGGGATATGAGCCAATATCACTCAGTAGACATGATTCAGTGGATATGATCCAGGGGATATGATTAACCCTCTCAGCAGAGGATGTTATATTCTCTCCTGCAGTGTTTCATGCCAATGTACGCAAACTATACAAAGGAATAACAATAAAAACCCACCTGACCACTTGCTCCGCCTCTCTGTTACAGAGGTCCGTTATTCCCTGTTATTTTACATTTAGCGAGTGTGTGTGTGTGTGTGTGTGTGTGTGTGTGTAGGAAGATGCCCTGAGAACGTAGTCTGTAAATGTTATCACACTGCCATCTGCTGGCTCTCTCTCTCTCTCTCTCTCTCTCTCTCTCTCTCTCACTGTTCTACAACCCCAAATCAGAAAACATTGGGACGGTTTGTTGAAATTGAAATTAAAACTGAAAACAGTGATTTGTAAAGAATCTTTGACCTGTATTTCACTCAAAACAATACGGCAACACACTATCTGCTGTTTTGCCTCATGAATTATATTTTTTCAAAATAAACACTTATTACAATTTTGATTATTGCAACACATTTCAATAAAAGTTGTGACAGTAAATCATTCCCCACTTTATAATGTGTATAATGTGTATAATGTTCCCGTTCCTTCTCCCAACATTTAAAAGCTGTTGATGGACTGAAGACTCCAAGTGATGAAGTGTTTCAGGTGTTATTTTTGTCCCGTTCTTCCTGTAAACAGGTCTGAAGGTGTGGAACAGTTCGGGGTCGTCACTGTCATATTTTTCATTTCTAAATGCTCCACACATTCTTTATTGGGGACAGAGGGGACACGCCCTCTTCTTCCACAGCCACGCCTTTGTAATGTGAGCAGAATGTGGTTTTGCATTGTCTTGTTGAAATCTGCCTGGAAAAGACGTCGTCTTGAAGGCAAGGCAAGTTTATTTCTATAGCACATTTCATACACAGTGGCAGTTCAATGTGCTTTACAGAGGTAAAGGCAAAACAGTAAACAATAGAAAATAAAATTACATAAAATAAAGGGGGAAGAAGAGAGAAAAATAAAAATATGAGAATTAAACAATAGTAGAAATAAAGTAATAAAATGAAGTAAAAGTTCAGGAAAAAGCAGCAGAATAAAATAGAATAAAAGTTAAGTAAAGTTTAAAACATGTAAAGATGATGATATTTATCAGTTAGCAGAAAGCATCTGAGAACAGCTTGGTCTTTAGTCTAGATTTGAAGCTGCCAACAGCAGGAGCATTTTTAATGTCCTCTGGCAGTTGGTTCCATAGCTGCACTGCATAGTAGCTAAAAGCTGCTTCACCACACTTTGTTTTAACAACAGGTTTTAACAGTAAATTTTTCTGCTGCGATCTGGTAGATCTGATTGGGTTAGGCCACTGCAACATATCAGAGAGGTAATTGGGCCCTGTACCATTTAGAGATTTGTATACCAGCAGCAATACTTTAAAGTCAATTCTGTAGCTTACTGGAAGCCAGTGAAGGGACCTTAGAATTGGAGTAATGTGCTCTGTTCTTTTTGTTCGTGTGAGAACCCTCGCCGCTGCATTTTGAACCAGCTGAAGTCGTTTGATGGTCTTTTTTGGCAGGCCTGTGAAAAGGCCATTGCAGTAATCAACCCTACTAGAGATGAAGGCATGTATTAGTTTTTCCAGATCATTTTTTGACATAAGTCCTCTTAGTTTGGAAATGTTTTTTAGGTGATAAAATGCCGTTTTAGTGATTGCTTTCATGTGCCTGTCAAAGTTTAGCTCGCTGTCAATGAAAACACCAAGATTTTTAACCATTTCTTTTGTTTTAATCCCCTTTGTGTCAAGTATAGTGGTAATCCTGAGTCTTTCATCTTTTTTCCCAAATAGAATTACTTCTGTTTTATCTGTGTTCAGCTGAAGAAAATTTTGTGACATCCAGTTGTTGATTTGATCGATACACTGGTAGAGACATTCAAAGGGGGCATAATCATTAGGTGATAGAGCAAAATAAATTTGGGTGTCATCTGCATAGCAGTGATATAAAATTGAGTTGTTCTTGATAATTTGTCTAAGTGGGAGCATATAAAGGTTGAATAGTAATGGTCCAAGGATCGACCCCTGGGGGACACCACAGGTCAAGGACATTGACGTTGAGGAACAATTTCCCAGGGTAACAAAGAAGCTTCTGTCTTTTAAGTATGATTTTAACCAATTGATAACTTTACCAGTCAATCCAACCCAGTGTTCAAGTCGATATAGCAGTATGTTGTGATCAACAGTATCAAAAGCTGCACTGAGGTCCAGTAACACCAGGACCGATGTTTTGCCTGCATCAGTATTAAGACGTATGTCATATATAACTTTAATCAGCGCTGTTTCAGTGCTGTGATTGGCACGAAATCCTCACTGAAAGTTATCAAAACGGCTGTTTGATATCAAGAAGGCAGTTAATTGATTGAAGACAATTTTTTCAAGGATTTTCCCGATGAATGGTAGATTTGATATTGGCCTGTAGTTATTTAATACTGAAGCATCCAGATTATTCTTTTTAAGTAGGGGCTTTACAACGGCTTTTTTCAGGGACACAAGAACAATGCCAGTCTCTAGGGATGTATTTATGATCTGAAGCACATCTGTAATTATGAGGTGAAGAACAGACTTAAAAAAGTTGGTGGGCAGAATGTCCAGTTCAGATGTTGAGGAACTGAGATTTTGTACAGTTTTTTCAAGAGTCTCGTAATCAATCAAACAAAATTCTGACATTGTGTTGAAATTGTCTGTCTGTGTCACTGGTGATTGCAGCTTTTCAGTTTGTTGCAACCGAGATATATTTTGAGCAATATTCTGCCGTATTTTATCAATTTTACCTTTGAAGAAGGATGCAAACTCATTGCATTTATTAACTGAGAGAAGTTCAGGTGCTAATTGTGGTGGGGGATTAGTTAGCTTCTCTACTGTTGAAAATAGCACACGGGCATTGTTCATATTCCTGTTGATGATGTTGGAGAAGAAAGACTGTCTTGCTTTATGAATTTCATAATTATATTTACAAAGCATCTCTTTATGGATTTGATAATGGATGTGAAGTTTAGATTTGCGCCATTTTCTTTCAGTCTTTCTACATTCTCTCTTTAGCAATTTAACAGCCGGGTACTGCTTCCATGGTGCTTTCTGCTTATCATTGACTCTTTTGATTTTGAATGGAGCAATATCATCCATAATTTGGGTCATAATTAAATTAAAAATTTCCAGTAAATCATCTACAGAGTCTGACATTTTGGTTGAGATCTGTGAGAGAGCTTGCTCAAAGAGAACACGTGTTGTCGTTTATGACTCTCCTACCCATAGTCATTGAGCTGTTCTGAATGTGAGGAGACATAGAAACATCAGAGAAAACACAAAAATGATCAGATAAGGCCAGGTCAACAACAGTAGTAGAAACAGTAAGACCCTTTGCGATAACGAGGTCAAGGGTATGACCACGAGAGTGGGTCGGCCCCTGTACATGTTGTACTAGGTTGAACTTGTCAATAAGTGCAAGTAGTTCTCTGGCATAAGTGTTTTCAGGATTATCTACATGCAAGTTAAAATCCCCAGATATAATAAGACAGTCAAACTCTAAGCAAATGACTGAGAACAGTTCACCAAACTCTTCCAGAAAAACTTTGGCTGAATGTCTCGGAGGCCTGTAAATAGTTAATAATAATATGTTAGGAGAGCATGTAACAAGTGCACATAAGTGTTCAAAGGATGTAAAATCACCAAGTGAGGACTGTTTACATTGAAAAGAGGCTTTGAATATATTTGCGATCCATGTTGGGTAGCACTCATGAAATTAAAATTTGGGGGAGCTGCTTCAATAAGGGTGGTAGCACTCTTTGCTTGATCCAGCCATGTTTCAGTTAGAAGCAAAAAATCAAGATTGTGTTTGCAAATAAGATCATTAATTAAAAATGACTTGTTTGAAAGTGATCTAACGTTCAGAAGAGCTAGCTTTACAGAAAGTCTAGAAGTAATATCCGCTTGGGCACTCTGATGTTGTTTTGAAACAGGAAGGAGACTAGACTGGTTTACCCCCTGGGTTAAATATGCTCTATGTTTTCTATTTCTTATCAACACAGGAATAGAGAATGGCATAGGCATACTTGTTTTTAAAACTACACCCAATGCAGGGACCCACAGCACATCATACAAAACTCTCTGTATGTTCCATGAGGTTGGGGGGGGGGAGGATTGGAGATGTCATGTATTTTTTAGATGGTGAAAAAGATTGGTAGCCAGCTGAAAGTCCTGGGCGAACACAGTTCAGTCTGTTGGTTGATTTTCGATGAACTGGGTACACTGCTTGTCGCGAATGATTTGGGCTGGAAAAAGAGAGGGCAGCCATTGGCAGCAATCTCTGCATACTTTTAGGGAAATCCATGCAGGGGGGAGACCGAGATGGTACAATAAATTCAGAAGAGTGAGACTGAGATTGGGACTTTGGTGAGGTCTTTGTGAGTGTCTCCATGACTGTCTCTGTGGTGACTGTCTCCCTAACAGTTTCTGTGATACTTACATGGGGTCAAGATGTGGATGATGCAGCCTTGGCATGATTGTCTTTGGTCAGGTCCTCAATCTGGATGGGCGATGCAGATATCTGTGGCTGCCCATTGTTAACAACATGCTCACATTCTCCATGTGATTGTTGATGTCCTTGGCAGTCTACCCCAGATGGTCCTTGGCAGTCTGCCCCAGATGGCTGTGTCCTTGTTGAAGCATCTCTGCTGTGCTTGCATGGGTAGTTGTTTTGGCTTTGCAGAGGTATTGTTGATATCTGTAACTGGGTCAGTCTGTGAGCACTTATGAGCAGTTCTGCCCAATGTTGGCTGAGAAAAGAAAGCATGCTGGAGAGAAAGGCTGTAGTGATCAGCCAAAACTTTGGTCCCAATCTGGCTGAGTTCAGTGCTATTTGGCTTGAAGAATTCTCTGCAATTCCAGAAAAGGTTAAAATTGCCTATGAAGTTCATACCAGATGAAAAACAAGTTTTTCCAAGCCAGGTGCTAAGACTGAAGCATCTAGTAAATGCAAAACTTCCCCTTGCTGGGAGTGGGCCACTGATAAAAGATTGTATTCCATTCTTATAGAGATCAGAAAAAAGGTTTCTGAAATCATCTTGGACAAACAGCTGTTCTCTGAAAACATCATTTGCTCCCACATGCACAACAATAAGTTTGATAATTTTATGCTCAGACATGAGTTTCAAAATGCTGTCTTTGATGTCAGAGATGGATGCATTTGAAAGGCAGCAAATAATCATCCCATGTCCTTTTAAATGTCTTACAGTGGAATCACCAAGAACAAGGGTTGTGGGATCAGGTGGTGTTATGAGCTGCTTTTTGCCTCTTCCCACAGCTCTTCGGTTGTGGTGCGATCTCTTTCTGTGATGTGCTTGTCCACCTGAAAATTCCGCTTCCACATCCCTGAGGCATTCAAATTTTTTCTGAAGCCTTATGGGCTGTGTATTTTCCATAGGACTGTAAATCCTATTGTAGTTTGTAGACCTGGCTCTATTTCTAATAGCATGGCTGTGGAGCATGGGTTGCATAGTATCAGAACGAACTGGTGTTGAGGTAATTACTCTTCTGTTTTTATTTTTTGGCCTGCCACCCATCGTGTGCCAGTTTTCTGTACTCACATTTTGCTCTGTTAGATCGATGTATTCATCCACTCGATCTGCAATGCCATCGGCCTGTCGGGGTACAATCTCTGCATTCTCAGCCACTGTTTCTGTACTCCTTTCATGAGATATCTCTCTTAGTTCGTCCGTCTTTGGCAGCACATCAATCTTTGATTCCAGGATAGAAATCCTCTGTTCTAGTTCTGTGCATTTTCTGCAGGATCTCCTGGATTTTTTGCCCCCTGGCATTTTGTTTTAAAAGCTAACTTATTTTGTAAAGGTGAAAAATAAAATGAAGAAATAGTGGAAATTAAGTGAAAAAGTAAAAAAATAAAGATCAAGCAGGAGCAAAGCAAAGAAGCGTCCTATTTGCTTGAGTAGGCGGAGCAAAAAAAAAAAAAAGGCAGCAGATGTTGCTCCAAAATCTCAGTGGACTTTTCTGCATTAATGCTCCATCACAGAAGTGTAAGTTATCTTTACCAAGGGCACTGACCCAACGCCATACCATGACGCATGTAACCCTTTCAGAAAATACAGATAAGTTTCCTGTATTATCCATGTAAGTGGAGATATAGGGTATAGGAGGAAACGCATGTTTCTGTTACTTGATTTTATTTACCATTTTATGTGTTTTCCTGGTGTAATATTAAGTGTTCTCATGTGTACCTATGTTATTATTATTGCATGTTTAATTATTTGTAATTCTGAAAAAAAAATACAGTGGAACCAATGACTGTACAGGGTGAGAGGTCACAGAGCCAGAAAAAGGCCTGGATATAGTGGAAACAGGCTTCTTTTTTGTTTTGAGCGAGTGAAGGAGAACGCTGCTGTCATCAAGATGGTGAGTTATTGTTATTTTTCAGTTAAAAAGTGATATTTGAGGTAACTGTAAAGGTGTGAGACTGCAGTTAGTGAACTGTTTTTGGAGTTTGTGCACGGAACTGAAACTGAACTTCGAGTGGGAATGGATAAACTGAACACATGATTGCAGATAACATAGCCATCGTGTCTGCCAGAAGAACTGCCACTGAAACTCAAGTCTGGCTGGCCAAGCCAACAACGGAGTTCCAGAAACTGCAGCTAACCGTGAACTGTTTTCCGGAGGTCTATGCTGGAAATTGACATGGGAGTTTGAGGTCGGCTGACTAAACCGATTGCTTGTGAGGAATATGTACTGGAGCTGGTCTGAGTAGCCTGCTTCACTTCTTTTCTATTGTCGAAGCAGCCATTTTTGTTTAAGGCCACAACGCACGCCAGCCTCGACTCAGGCCTGCATCGGGGACACTGGGCAGGGTATGGGAGACAAGTAAGGTGTGCCGGCTTTGTGTTATATGTTGAATGGGCCCAATAGGTTTATTATACAAGAGGTTGACGGTATTTGAATGTGATTAGTTTAACTGTGTCTACTACTGGTATGTTTTTTTTGATAAACCTGTGGTTACCTGAAAAGGATTAATAGGCTATTTAAGTTGTGTAAGGAACATATTGATACATTCTCATTTAGGCTACATTTGTGTTTGTTTTCTGTTTATTTTCATGCTTTTTTAATTTACTTATTACATTTACAATATAAACACTAAACTTTATTCACTGTGTGGACAATTCATTTTTGGAATAAATAAGTTAGAAGCTTACATACAAGACTACAAGAACATTTAAGTCAAACATAGTTTATTTGTATTCAGTACATCATAGAGAGATACAATCTAGGAGTTATATACATTGAATCTACCTTGAGTTATAAGTTCATAGAACCCAGGGTGTTACTGCAGTACCTTATAGCGGGCTGGGGGCGCTACATAAATGGAGGCACTGCTGGGATTTTAGTTAATTAAGCAATTTAGTGATTAGTAATCATTGAATTAGTTCTTTCTTTATTAGTTTATTTAACAGGGGCCATGTACAGAACAAGTCCCATACCAGAGTTTGCTATACAGCTAATTTTCATCTGTGGTCCCTGGGCAGGGGGCTTAAAACAAACAAACAAACAAACAAACAAACAAACAAACAATATGGACAATACATACACTACTATTACCACTATGACTAAATACACTAAAAACAGCAACATCATACTAAGACAACATCACAACATGTAACAATGACACAAGGACAACACACCTACACAGGACACTACCATCAATACACAAATGACAACACATAAAGCAGCACACATCACAAAATAATAAATTAATGATCACATCTTTAATAAGCCTTCAGCCATATCTTCAAAGATTTTTTAAATTGGCTGAAACTTATACAGTCTCTAATATGAACTGGAATTGAGTTCCATTTTTCTACTGCACTGATAGATAAAGCTGATCGGCCAAATGAAGTCTTCCTGAAACTCCCATAACAATCACCTCTTACTGAAGACCTAGAGATCCTTAATTTATCTCTGCAAAGTGATATGCATTGCTTGAGAGGTGGCGGTGCAAGATCATGGATAAGTTTATACATCAAGCACACATCAGCAAAACAGATAAAACTCTCAAAAGGTTAGTAAGTTGTGTTTTGTTATGATGGCACAATGATGGTAATTTATTGTTTTTTTTTTATCAATAACTTTTATAGCCTGTTTGTAGAGGGTGGCTAAAGGTTGTAAGATGGTCACCCCTGCCTGGGACCAACTTGTAGAGCAGTAAGATAGATGTGAAAAAATCATAGAATGTAAAAACAGTTTAGCAGCAGGTAAGGGCAATTGGTGCCTAATATGCCTAAAATTAGCTAGACTAGCTCTGACACTTTTGGATATCTTTTTTATGTGCTTTTTAAAAGTTAAGTTAGAATCAATGATAACACCCAGATACTTGAAATTATCAACAGTGTTTATCACCTCTCCCTTAACAAGGATATTAGGTTGTTGTTTTGGGTCATGCCTCTTGATGGAAAAATACATGGCTACTGTTTTGCTCACATTAAGAGTAAGACAGTTAACTGTCAGCCAATCAGACACTTTATTTAAAGCTGCAGTAAGTTGTGTTGCAGCTTGTTCACTCGTTTTGGCATGTGTATAAATAACTGTGTCATCTGTATACATCTGAATGTAAACTTCTGGGCATATCAAAGGTAAGTCAATAATATATAGACTAAATAAAATCGGTCCTAAAATCAATCCCTGGGGGACTCCAATGGTGCTATTAGATAGAGGAGAGCATGTGTCCATAATTCTTGTACACTGCTTTCTTGAATCTAATGCCGTTTTTCCACTACCAACGCGGCTGAGTTGGGCTGAGCCGTGCGGTGCTGAGTTGGGCTGAGTCGAGCTGAGTGGGGCTGTTGGAGTTGCATTTCGACTACAACCGCGCTGAACCGTGCTGGCTGGAAGTGGGTGGACACATTGGGTGGAGTTAGCGAAAGTGGGTGGACGTCACGTGATGTCGTTAGGCGGCGCAAACAGTGACATCAGTGACCTTTTAAGCGGTAGTCTCACGACCCGGATAGTAAACAATAAACATGGAGGACATGGAGTCGTTAGTGTTGCTGGTCTTGGTGCTGTGGCTTGTTGTCACCGACAACGGCAACAGATACTGGCAAGAGCGTATAGATGAGGCGAGGCACATAAGGCTTCAGAAATTCTCATAATTCGTAATTATTATTCTTCCGGGTTTACGGTGTTTACAGATCCCAGCGTGCTCGCGGGGCTTGTGTGGGCATGTGAGGACACTCCTCCTCACCAATCAGTGCACAGGGGAGTGTCTCCTCATGCCCCTAGCCCCACTCGGCTCGGTTTGGCTCGCTTCAGCCCTACTCCAAAACCGTGCGAGTTTTGGGTGCTGAGTAGGGCTGAAGCGAGCTGAGTCGTGCTGCTCTGAGGTAGTCGAAACGCGAGCTGTGTCGGGCTGAAGTGAGCTGAAGTGAGCTGAAAAAGGGTAGTGGAAAAGGGCCATAAGTAAGATTCCATCCATGTCAGAGCGTTAGAAGAAAGGTTAAACTTTGAGAGTTTGTTTAATAGAACATTGTGATTAACCATGTCAAATGCCTTTTTAACATCAAGGAAGACAGCACCAACAACACCTCCCCTGTCAAGTCTGGATTTAATTTGCTCAATAAAATAACAAAGTGCTGTTTCTGTTGAATGATTCTTCCTAAATCCAAACTGCATGGGGTGAAGTGGAAAATTACCATCTAAATAGGCTATCAACTCGTCACAGACCACTCTTTCAGCTACCTTAGAGATGGCTGGAAGAATGCTAATGGGCCTATAATTTGTAACATCAGTTACATCACCTGATTTAAAGATAGGAGTTATTACTGCTGTCTTCCAGGCATTAGGAAAATAACTTTGTTTAATGGACAGATTGACCAAGTGAGTAACTGGAGAAGAGAAAATGTTTGCATACTTCCTAACAAATGCACAGTCACAGTCAAAAATATCTTTTGCCTTAGAGTTCTTAAACTGGTTTAAGATTTTAGTTACAAATGATTCTGGTACTTCTAAGATGTTAAACAATGGTAGATCATTATTTGGTAATATAATGACCTTCTCTCTTGGACCAAAGCCTAGTGCTAGATTTTGAACTGAATCAATAAAGTAACTATTAAACACAGAAGAAATTTGGACTTTATCTTGAATTATAGTCCCCTGCACTTGTAATTCATACCCTTTATCTCTTTTATTATTGTCTTTCTTTAAAACTCTATTAATATTTTGCCAAATTTTCTTGCAATTACCCTTTGATTCATTTATAATGTTAATTAAAAAAAAGTATTTTAGCCTTTCTCAATTCATGTACCACTTCATTGCGCAACTGCTGAAAAGTTCTCCTATCATTGGGTAATCCAGACTTAAGTGCAGTTTTCAATGCATGATCCCTTCGCTTCATTAAGTTCCAAACTTGTTCACTAAGCCAAGGTAAGTTTTGCTTTTTTCTGGAGTATGTAATATTTTTACTAAATTCACTTTTAACCTTATCAATCATGGTCATTAATCTCTCAGAAGCATCATCTAGGTCCCTAATGGAACCAATCTCGTTCCAATTCAGTTGCTTAAGCTGGCGTTCAAATTCACTAATGAGCCTCTTTGGTACAATTTTTAAGGTCCTTCTGCTTTCCTGCCGGTACATAAACCTTTGTTTTGTTAATTTCCTTGATATCAATGTCAAATTATGATCTGATATTCCGGTCAAGAAATTGAATGGTTTTATTATTCTTTCTGGTTTGTTACTAAATATTAAATCAATCTGTGTTTGTGTTGATTGTGTAATTCTGGTAGGACCTTGAATTAATTGTGTGAGGTTAAATTGATTTGTTAAGTCTTTAAGTTTCTTTCTTTTCGACTTATCAGTCCAATTTATGTTAAAGTCTCCAAGTAAAATTAATTCTTTGTGTTCATTTCTTTCAAAATGTGTCTTAGGTGTTCATAGAACAAAGTATTTGATGCAGGTGGTCTATAAATGCAAATGACAGTGAATGACATATTGGAAGATAAGATCATTCTTACTGCCATGCATTCCATGTCCATACAGTTCAATTCAATTTCATTGCAGTTTATAGTCTTTGACATACATCAATAGTCCACCTCCTCTGCCAGACTTTCTATCTTTTCTGAAAATATTAAAACCAGGCACTAAATATGCCATGTCAGATGATGAGTCTGTCAGCCATGATTCTGTCAGGCAGAGGAAATCAAAATTCGAATCCATTAGTAATTTTTCTAGTTGATCAGTTTTTGGAGTGACACTTCTAATGTTTAAATGTCCTCCCAATAACCCTTTGGGCTTTATGTGCAGGTCCCACAAGACTTTCGCATGATTGGTTGTTTGAAGAAGCAGAAAATTGGGTTGTTTATGAATGGACAATTTACTTACATTACATACTTGGATAGTCACTGGAATCATTCCACTCACACTTGCTGATGTAACAACCAAGGGAGGAGATGGTAGATTATTGCCATTTTGTTGTTACCTCTCATTCAAGGAGCCGGTAGTATCAACAGTACCTTGTCTGGTGGCTGCAGTAGCAGACCATGGGTCACCAATACAGCTGAAGTTAGGCCCAGGGTTTTGATGGACATCGCCTGCAAGCAGTAGCGTCATTGCAAGGTAGCCGAAGGATCTCCTTAGTTGTTGGGATGGCTTTTCTCTCTCTGTGGATCAAAGCTGGCTAATTAGTTAATGCTCATTATGATGGCTAATCATTCTTTATTTGTTGGAGAACTTAAGAGATGGTGTGAAAGTGAGGAATTACAGAATTTCCATGCCTTTATGTTTGTTATTGATAATGATTTAGATGTTGCTGAAATTGAGGAGGTGGCACACTCCATCAAGTGCTTGGGTCATGTGTGGGTCAGAGGTAGGAAGCATCATGCAGAACAAAACAAATGGATGGTGCTCTGTGAGTGCAAAGAGCCTGTCAACTCACTGAATGTCCCTCCAGATATCTTATCTTCTGGTCATGAGCATCCTTGGTTACTTATTTCACTTTTTGGCAGCACATCAGAGCCCAGTGATTTCAGTAGCAAGCTGCAGAGTTTCTTGAATGCTGAAAAGAAGTCAATGGAAGATCTACATGCAGTAGTAGGTAACACAGGATCCTCTGCAGAGTCAATCATTCGTGCTTTAGGTGATGTGGTGGAAAAGATTGCAAAGCCATCCATGGATAACAGTGGATACAGACGTCTGCATGTGTTTTCTGGTGTTTTGCCTACACCAGCTGGTGAAGAGCAATTTGAATACTGGATTGAGCAGGCTAGATTAATGGTGGAGGAGGGTGACTTGTCTACTAAGGAGAAATGACGTCAGATTATAGAAAGTCTGAAAGGCCCTGCTTTGGAAGTGGTTAAGGCAGCGCACATTGCTGATGAAAACGTGGGTCCAGCAGAATGTTTAAATGCTCTAGAGAGTGCTTTTAGAATGGCAGAAACTGGGGAGGACGTCTATTTTTCTTTTTGTCTTATGCAACAGAAGCAAGGGGAGAAGTTGTCTGACTTTCTTCAAAGACTAGAGCAGGCGCTGTCCAAGGTTATTAAAAGGAGTGGTATTATGGCAGCTGAGGCAAACAAAGCTAGGTTAGAGCAACTTATTAGGGGGGCTGTGGCCTCTGACCTGATGTTGGTACAACTTAGGTTGAGAGAGAGGAGAAGTAATCCACCTAGCTTTTTAGACTTGCTGTCTGAGATTCATGTTGAGGAGGAGATTGAGGCTTCACAGTCAAAATTGAAGGCATCAGTGCATACTGTCAGTACAGACAAGGAATCTGACATAAGATCAAAAGACATCCAGGTCCTGAAAAATGAAATCAAAGAACTTAAGTCAATGGTTGCCACTATAGATGTAGCCACATCCAAAGTTACAATGGAGAATGCTGTGACTAAGACTAAAGTGCCAACACCTGAGCCTGTAAGTGACCCAGAGTTAGTGTCACTGAAGAGGCAGGTTATGAAACTTGAGCAGAAATTGGATCTCGAAAAGAGTAGCTCTCCAGATGTTTCAGCTGCTGCCTTACCGGTAGACACCACCCGGGGTGTCCCAAAGAAAAGTAATGATGAAAATCGAGTGAACTTTTGTTATCAGTGTGGTGAAAATGGTCACTTTAAAGCCAGTTGTACAAATGCGGAGAACCAGGCCAAGGTAATTCAGCAGCTTATTACTTCTCTAAAGGGCAGGGGTCAGATAGCACCAACAGTTAGAGATAAAGAGGGAAACAGTGGTGTGTGTTCTTCAAAACGAAGTGCGGTCAAAACGCTGGCTCTAAGTGGGCTACCTAATGGGTTGGTGGGTCCTTCCTCTCGTGTCCTTAAAGATAAATGGACAGTTGTATGATGCACTGTTGGACAGCGGTTCACAGGTGACTATAATCTTTGAAGATTGGTATAACAAGCATCTGAATATTGTGCCTATCCAGCCAGTATCTGGGCTGGCCATATGGGGTTTAAGCGATACCAGTTACCCATATAAGGGCTATGTGGTGGTGAATATGGAATTCCCAGCAGAGGTGACTGGTGCTCCTGAGGTCATCTCGGTACTAGCGTTAATCTGTCCTGGCCCAAAAAGCCCGGACCAGACTCAAGTCATTTTGGGGACAAATGCTAGTCTGTTTAAATGATTAGCAACATTGTGTAAGGATACCATGGGTGTTGATCCATATCAGACATTAGGTCTAAAGGCAATTGGTGTTCCAGAGCGACCAGATCTGTCCTCCCTGGCTGAAGAGGGTGTTGGCTGTGTACAGTGGCTAGACCCCAGTCCATTGACCATACCTCTAGGTAGCAGCAGTCATGCAGATTGCCAGGTTGAGTGGCAACAACCACTGCCAGATGATGTGTTTATGGTTGAAGCATCCAACACTGATCCATTGCCTGCTGGAGTACTCCTACAGCCCATGGTAGTGTCGAAATCTGCAGTGCAAGAAAAATGTGTTTCAGTACAGATACAGAATGAGTCTCAAAGAGAAGTTGTCATTCCCATGGGTACTGTTATGGCCTGTTTGCACCCTGTAGACCCTGTTATTTCAGTTCCTGAGGATTTAAAAGCCAAAAAGAAGTTTGATGTCAGACTGTTGAACTTTGGTAATTCACCAGTTCCAGAACACTCGAAGAGAAGATTATGCCAAAAAATGGCTGAGAGGGCTATGTTTTTTCTTTGCATGAGTGGGACGTTGGATTGGCCCATGGCGTTGAACATCATATTCAACTTACAGATAGTAGGCCTTTTCGTGAACGGTCCCGCCAGTTGGCCCCAGCAGATTTAGATGATGTTAGGCAACATATCCAAGACCTGTTAGCAGCAGGTATTATCAAGGAATCTAGAAGTCCATATGCATCACCAATCGTGATAGCATGGAAAAAGAATGGGAGTGTTAGGATGTGTATAGACTACCGAATGCTAAACTGCAGGACAGTGCCTGACCAGTATTATGACGTTTTTTTTTATTGAGTTTACACTTGATATCTAAAACTGATAATATACACATGGAACTCAAAAACAATCATCAAACAAAATCAACAACAGAAAACTCATTAATTTAAAATCCAATAACAATTAAAAATTCAAAAAAAACCCCAAACAAACAAAAAAGCACCTATAAAAATCCAAAGCTGACAATAAGCACGAAAAAGAAGAAATTGTCTTGCATTTTTTTACATGGGCTGGCAAAGAATTCCATGCCCTTGATGCACTGAAAGTAAATGTTCTTTCTCCAAACCCATGACGAACGCGTGGGAGAATGACATCAGTCTCAGAAGATCTGGTTTGTTTCCCGTGGACACTTCTGAGTGGAACCAGTTTCTCTGAAATGTAAGGTGGAGCTAGTCCATTTAACACTTTAAATGTCATCAAACATTTATGTCTTTTTACTCGCGCAGTGAGGTTCTCAATTTTCAGCGCTTTAAAAAAAAGATCGCGCGTGCTCAAATTTCCCCACATCCATGATTGTTCTTAATGCTCACTTTTGAATTTTGATCATACTCTCAACTTGTAACTTGGACGTCTCACCCCATACAATTGCACCGAAATCCATGATTGGTTGGACAAGGGAGTCATAGAATGTTTTCCTTGCATTCATGTTCAAGTATTTTTTTGTTCATTTCAAAAGACCTAGCCTTTTATTAAGCTTTTTTGTTATGTAATCCATATGTTTATTCCAAGATTGTATCGACAACACTGAGTCCTAACAACTTGGCTGATGACACATTTTCGATCTTTTCCCCTGAGATTTTAATATCAAGTGTTAGGTTCTGCTTTGACAGCTCCTGCAATTTAGGGCGGCCACAAATAATCATGGATTTTGTTTTACCGCAATTCAGAGCCATCTTATTTGCTTTTGCCCAATTATCAATGACAGTTAATTCTTCAGAGAGAGCACTCTCGATATCCTGTACTGTCTTTCCTGCTGATATTAAAATTGTATCATCTGCGTAGATTGTAATGGATGACTTTTGGATAAACAGGGGAATATCATTTACGAAAATAATAAACAATAAAGGTCCAAGAATTGAGCCTTGAGGAACACCTAAAGTTACTGGAAGTGCACTTGAAAGTTTATTTCCAATAGATACCCTCTGTTTGTGGTCACCTAGATATGACTTAAACCACTCTATAGTTGAAGGAGAGATCTTGTAGACCGACAACTTCTTCAAAAGAATCTTGTGATTGACTAAGTCAAACACCTTCCGGAAATCAATTAATGCTAGTGCAGAGATAAGACCATTGTCCATGTTCACAAGTAGAGAGTCAATAAGATTGATCATCGCAGTTTCACAAGAGTGGTGGGACCAGGACAGTACACCACCCAGCGTATTGATGATGCTCTGGACTGCCTGTCAGGCAGTAAATGGTTCTCAGTATTAGATCTAAGGAGTGGCTACTATCAAATTGGAATGGCTGAAGAAGATAAAGAGAAAACCACCTTCATCTCTCCATTAGGCTTTTACCAATTTGAAAGGATGCCACAAGGGATTACCAGGGCGCCAGCCACTTTCCAACGCCTAATGGAAAAGATAGTTGGTGACATGAATTTGCTTCAAGTGTTGGTTTACTTGGACGATTTAATTGTGTTCGGGAAAACATTAGAGGAACATGAGGAACATCTCCTCTGCATCCTCAACAGACTCTCAGAGGCAGGGCTGAAGGTCTCCTTAGACAAGTGCCAGTTCTGCCAGCCACAACTGTCATATCTCAGACACATTGTCTCAGCTGAAGGGGTGGCTACTGACCCATCAAAGGTAGAAGCTGTGAAGACCTGGCCCCAACCCACCGACCTAAAAAGCTTGCGATCCTTCCTAGGTTTCTGTGGGTATTACAGAAGATTCATTAAGAAATACTCTGCAATTGTAAGACCACTGACAGAGCTGATCAAGGGATATGCTCCCTCCCAAAAGAAGCATAAGCAAGTCAAGACCAATGACAAGAACTACTTTAAAGAGTCTGAGACATTTGGGGAGCGGTGGGACGAGTCTTACACAGAGGCATTCCAGAAGATCATCCACTGTCTCACTAATGCTCCAGTGTTGGCGTTTGCAGATCCTAATAAGTCATACATCTTACATGTGGATGCCAGCTTCAGAGGGCTTGGCGCAGTCTTGTATCAGGCCTATCCTGAAGGCCTTAGACCAGTAGCTTTTGCCAATAGGAAACTTTCCCCCACTGAGCTGAACTATCAAATCCACCAGCTGGAGTTTTTGGCTCTAAAATGGTCTGAAGTAGACAAGTTTCATGACTACTTATATGGAGCCACATTTACAGTATGGACTGACAATAACCCCCTGACATGTGTGTTATCATCTGCAAAGCTGAATGCTACTGGACATAGGTGGCTCACTTCACTAGCGACATATGACTTTAGCATTCAGTACCATCTGGGTAGACATAACATTGATGCAGATCTGCTATCCTGTAACCCACCTGAAAGTGACTACTACCAACAGTGGGAGGACATCCCTGTAAGATTGTATGTGTGTTCTCGTGCATAGCTGTACTGAACTTATGACCTGTTCACATCCTGGTAAACGTGCATAGCCGCGAGAACATACTCTTCTGCTCTTCTCTGTACCTTCTAGTTTCGCTGAAACCACATTCCTGGACCCTCCTGTTCTAGGGGGTGTACATTCTGCTCTTTCATGTATAATAAAAACGACTCCTTATCTGGCGAGTTCACCTTGTGCCCCCGGGCCCCTTACCTATCTTGTCACGAAAGCTTCTGATGTATATAAACCCTGCTCTTTTTGTGTATCACTGAGCAGTGCCTGAATAAACCAGATTGATTTCATTCGTGTGGTTTGTTTTCTCCCTGCTCCAGAGCGCTCTTACGTCAACGCATCTGAACTGAGACAGACACAGGTTCTAACAATTTGGTGACCCCGACGTGATACTCTCAATCAGGTAAGACATGTTTGATTGACTACCTGGTTGGCAGTAGTTTCGTAGTGTCCTACGGAGGACAGTTTTCCCTGGTTCGAGTCCAGGAAGAGCGCGCTATACAAATTTGTACTATATTTGTTGTCTGTTCCTCTTCAGATCCGTTTGTTGTCATTGTACGATGGGAAGCTCGTTCCCTAAGCCTGCGCCAGGGGAAACCCCGGCCGAATGGATGACTAGGTGCGGTTTTGCTTATTATGTTTCTCCCTGGCTCGATAATTTGGCAGGTTGGACTGAGGCCAACCCTCAAATTCCTTCCTATCCTCGTCAAGGTACATTCGATCCTGGTTATCTTGCATCAGCCTATCGCATGATTTATGAGGGATTAGGGGACCCCGGTTGGGATCGCCCGTATATGCGGGAGGGTTACGCTAAGTGGTATGACATGAAAAAGGTATGGGATAATTTTAAACAGGCCTATACTCCCCGTTCAGTCTTGAAGTCCATCCCGAAGCCTCGATCTGCGCCCGTTACTACAGAAACGGTGGAGGCGGCGTTGGGAAAATCTAAATCTCCTTCTGCTCCTCCAGCCTCGTTAGACAGTAAACCTCCGCCTTACAGTAAGACCGGAAAAGCTACTGGTAAATCGTCGTCATCTGTAAAAACGATTCCTAAAATTTATCCGTCCCTGGCTGCTGTGTCTGCGTGCCCCCCCCCACGGTTGACAGAGGGCAGCGCCCTGGAGGGATAAAAGGTGCGCCTGCATCAGCCAAGACCGGCAAAGACGAAGAAAGCAGTGACGACACCGATGATGACACTGATGATGATGATTGGGATAATCCCGATGGTGTGGGTCCAGACGCCGGCTCGCGTCCTTATCCGCCACAAAACGCTGCTTGTGTATGGGTTGCAAAGCGCAGTGGTATTGATATAACTCCTCCGTCCCCGTCGGCTCTTAAGGACATCATCTCACTTCTTCCGTCACCCGACAAGCCTCTGCTCTTCGTTGATCAGTTAATTAATGTTTCTCGTAACTGTCAGCTAACGGGAGCCGACTACCGGTTTATTCTGCAGAATAAATTAGGAGGCGCATACGATGAGACGGCCCTGTTAGAAAACGTACAGGTCCTCCGCCCCGTCAACGATATTGCTGTTAATGTTAAGGAGGAATTGCCTCCGGTAGGGGAAAACGGTCGCCCTCGCCAGCGCACCGTGTCTACCTTCTTTTGGAAAGACACGCCGGACGCGCTGCAGCAGCTTCGCGAGCAGTTGACGCGATACCTGCTCGCCTTAAAACAAGCAAATAGAGACCTGTCACAGGTCACTAATTGCAAACAGGAGCGTTCTGAGCTGACGTCGGCTTTCTGGAAGCGCTTTGGGGAAGTTTGGCAACATTTGGGAGGTCTTGAACTTGATTTGGCAAACCCGAACCCAATGTTCTTGTCCACCTTTCTGTCTAATTGTCGCCCCGAAATACAGAGCGTATTAAAACATCACTGGAGTGACCGGAATAATCTGGTCCTCCGTCAGGCCGGGGAGCGGGTGCGCACGTTGGAGAGCGATGGTCTTTTAGACTGTAAAACGAATAAAGCATGTTTATCCGTCGTGCCGGGCGGACGAGCGGAGGGACGACAGGAGAGGGGTCGCCGAACGGGACCGCGCGGCGGGGGAGGGAGGAGAAATGGAAAGTGCCACTATTGTGGAAAAGAGGGGCACTGGATAAGAGAATGTCATGCGAAACAGCGAGATGAGCAGGAACGCGAGAAACCCGTCATGCGCGCCGGTTCAAGCCCCACAGGGCAGAGAGATCCTGCCCGCCCATAGGGCTGCCCTCAGAGCAATGAAACCCCGACCGTTGCTATGTTAAATCTTTTATTCAGCTCCCCTCTTAACGAAGATCTTCCCACTATTGTTTTATGCCTGGCAGGGACTGAATATCCTTTTTTACTCGACACCGGGGCTACCATGTCCTCAGTGGGGAGGGAATATGCGGGTCCTTTATCTACACGGTCTGTAAGCTCTGTGGGAATAGAAGGGGTTCCTTTCCATTCCAGTTGCACGCCCCCCCTTTCTGTTACTTGTGCCCTTGATCCTTTACTGAAGTTTTCTCACTCCTTTGTTTGCATGCCTGATTGCCCTTTTAACCTGCTTGGACGGGACCTCATGAGCCTCCTAGGGCTCTCTATTTCTTTTAGTGGATCACACATGGTTGTTGACATACCAGACGACACTTCGTCGGCTGCTCTTGCCCTCACCTCCCTTTCTCTTCCCCATAACCTTCTCAATGCTGCTTGTGCCGTTACCCACCTCACACCCTCTCTTTCTGACCTTCCAGCTTCTCTTTGGGCGGAACATAAGGACGAGGTGGGCTTTGTTAACTGTACCCCTTACGAGGCGGTCATTAAACACTCTTCGCCAGTATATGTAAAACAGTACCCCCTTTCCCCAGCTAAACTGTCTGGCATTGATGATGTTCTGTGTTCTCTCCTAGAGCAAGGTGTGGTTGTTCCCTGTGTCAGCCCTTATAACACCCCAGTGAACCCGGTGCAGAAGCCCAACGGCACGTGGCGTTTCACCCAGGACTTGCGTAAGATTAATGAGTTAATTATCCCAGTCGCCCCATTAGTTCCAGACGTTCCCTCTCTTATGGCCTCGATTCCGTGTGAACATGCGTTTTTCTCTGTGATTGACCTCTGTTCTGCCTTTTTCAGCGTCCCTGTGGGCTGTGAGACACAGCCCCTGTTTGCTTTTACGCATAGGGGTAAGCAGTACACCTGGACCAGGTTACCTCAAGGGTATGTTGATTCTCCTGCGGTCTTCACAGCCGTGGTTAGGGACGCCTTGGCCGATTTGTGCCTCCCCTCGGGCTCCTCCGTGCTCCAATACGCGGATGATCTTCTGGTAACGGCGGAGGACGAGGACCTTTGCGCTAAAGCCACACTCGCTCTCCTCTCTCTTCTGGCGCAAGAAGGTTTCAAGGTCTCACGAACTAAGCTTCAGTTCTGCCTCCCCACTGTTCGATATCTGGGTCACGATCTCTCCCAGGGCTCCCGCAGGCTCAGCCCCGAGCGTGTGCAGGTCATCCTAGACACTCAGGTGCCTGCCACCAAACACGCCCTCATGGCTTTTCTGGGACTTATCAATTACTGCCGCCAGTGGATTCCTGACTGTTCCACCTATGACAAGTGTCTGCGCTCTGCAATTCTGCACTCGGACCCTTTGACTCAGCCCCTGGTGTGGTCTGATGAGATGCTGACGGCCTTCAGGGCCTTGAAACAGGCTTTATGCTCGGCCCCTGCTCTCGGACTTCCGAATTACCGTTTGCCGTTTCATTTATATGTGTGCAACCAGCAGGGAACTGCGTCTGGGGTTTTGGCGCAGGAGCACGGGGGGGGTATGCGGCCTTGTGCGTTCCTCTCTAAAACTCTTGATTCTGTGGCACAGGGTCTCCCTGCTTGCCTCAGGGCGGTGGCTGCATGTGCTGTCATGGTCACGGACGCTGAACGGCTGGTTTTGTCTCACCCGCTCGTTCTCCACACCTCACATGATGTAGTGCACGTTTTAAAGAACCTCAGTACCCAGCATTTATCTGCGCAGCGTCGCTCTGGATACGAGTCTATTCTTTTGGCCACCGAAAACCTTACTGTTAAGCCCTCCTCCTCCTTTGATTCTCTCGCGCACGCGCTTCAGCGCCTCCTCAATTCACAGGATGATTTTCTTCCTTCTGAAACACACGACTGCATTTCTAGCATTCTTTTCGAGACAAGTATCCGCCCCGACTTACGCTCCACCCCGTTACTTTCAGGTGATTCGCTGTTTGTGGACGGCTCGTGCTCACGCCCCTCTGACGGCGTTTTCGTGTGTGGTTATTCTGTGTGCCGCCTTCCTGATGAAACTGTTGAAGCTTTTTCTCTTCCTTTCTCCTCGGCTCAGGCTGCCGAACTATACGCTCTAACCCGTGCATGTGTTATTGCTCAGGACACAGACGTCACTATCTACACTGACTCACGTTACGCTTTCGGCGTTGCTCACGACTTTGGTCGGATTTGGGCTTCGCGTGGGTTCACCACTGCAGACGGTAAGCCCATTTCTCATTCTTCGCTTGTTACTGATCTTATTACAGCGTGTCTTCTCCCGCGCTCTTTAGCCATTGTTAAGACTCGTGCTCATTGTATTGGGGACTCTTTTGAGATCAGGGGAAACTCTCTCGCCGATCGCATTGCCAAAGCCGCGGCTGCCTCCGGTGTTTTTCCGCCTTCGCTTACTCTCTCCCTGGTCTCATCCAGCCGTATGATTAGTGCCGTTTTTCCGGACATTGACTTGATCTCCCTCCAGGCCTCCGCTTCGGCCTCAGACAACCATTTCTGGGACTCATGCGGCGCGCAGCCGTCTGACGGCGTTCGGATCGATGCTCAGGGCCGCCTTTGTTTGCCTAGACATTGCACTCCATTTCTCGTCCGCGAGTTTCATGGTCCCACTCACCGCGGACGAAGGGGGGTAGTGGAGGATTTATCCAAAATATTTTGCATCGACAAAATACACACCGATGTACATCACATTCTAGACAGATGTTTAACGTGCGCCCAGAATAATCCATCTAAACCAGGCGCGGTACATCAGCACCTTCCCATACCTGACACGCCGTTCCAGGAATGGCAGATTGACTTTACTCACATGCCAAAACAGGGCCCCTTTAAGTATCTCTTGGTCATGGTCGACAAATTTTCACGATGGGTGGAGGCTTTCCCTTGCGGGAAAGAAGACGCTCGCACGGCGGTAAACAAATTGACGCAAGAAATCATTCCGCGTTATGGTCTCCCGGTAGGGATAGACTCTGACAAAGGTACGCCGTTCACCTCTAAGGTGACACAAGAACTGTGTAAAGACTTAAAGATCCATTGGCGTTTCCACATCCCGTACCATCCGCAGTCCTCCGGCATTGTGGAGCGCGCAAACAGAACAATCAAGGGTAAGCTGCGTAAAGCCATGCAAGAAGCTGGTACTAAAAATTGGGTACAAGTTTTGCCTTTAGTTCTCGCTGACATGCGAATGACCGCTCAAGTGGCCCTCGACAACCTGTCTCCGTACGAGCTCGTGATGGGCCGGCCTTTTCCTACACCCTGGCGCAGAGGTATGCAGGCTATAGGAACGAGTGATCTTGATGTACATCTCAGTGAGTACGCCGTGGGTCTCATGCGGGTGTTGGATGAGTACTGGACGAGACTAAATTCCAAAAAGCCTCCCATTCCTGAGGCACCCACTCACCCCTTTGAGGTAGGGGATAAAGTGTTGGTAAAGAAATTTGCGAAATTAGGCGCTCCTTTGGAGGAACCGCCCTACAGTGAACCCACGGATGTGCTCGCTGTAACTCGAACGGCTGTACTAACTGACCTTTTTCCACAGTGGATCCACGCCAGCCGAATCAAGAAGGCTCCAATAGTAAATTGAATCTATGATGATGATGTCTAACAGGTTTTTGTGTTACAGAAGGTTGTTGTGACAACAGCTGACGGCCTTTTCAGGGATCCTCTCCCCAGCATCTGGAATAATCCGGTTTCGGCTGATCTACAAAGAGGGGATGGTCGGTGAGTCCTGCAGACTTCTGGGCTAAAGAATCTGAAAGACACGTGAGCCTGGGCTACCTTCAACTATCTACATCCTGTGGACACAGAAAGAACAAAGTCAGTGACCAGTATGACTTTCCTTCTGGTATTGGTCTTAGTGCTTGGAGCAGGGAATCCCGCTCAAGCCAGCCACGAGGACAACGTTTTTTGGCAATTTGCCAACTGGACTGCTAAACAACATACTAATGAATCATGTTATGTCTGCCAATACATTAGAGTCTAAACTGTAGTTATACTCTGTAAACAAAGTATAAAAGAGGGGATTGTAAGATTGTATGTGTGTTCTCGTGCATAGCTGTACTGAACTTATGACCTGTTCACATCCTGGTAAACGTGCATAGCCGCGAGAACATACTCTTCTGCTCTTCTCTGTACCTTCTAGTTTCGCTGAAACCACATTCCTGGACCCTCCTGTTCTAGGGGGTGTACATTCTGCTCTTTCATGTATAATAAAAACGACTCCTTATCTGGCGAGTTCACCTTGTGCCCCCGGGCCCCTTACCTATCTTGTCACGAAAGCTTCTGATGTATATAAACCCTGCTCTTTTTGTGTATCACTGAGCAGTGCCTGAATAAACCAGATTGATTTCATTCGTGTGGTTTGTTTTCTCCCTGCTCCAGAGCGCTCTTACGTCAACGCATCTGAACTGAGACAGACACAGGTTCTAACAATCCCCTTATCTGGTGTGAAAGCTATCTGTCGGCAAGCTGGAGCAGAGCATATTGATGTGTCACCACTATATGCCATCTTGCTAGGTGCCTCCCCAGATTGCGTTCCTGAGGCCTACGCCTCTCCGGTTCATTTGAATGGTGGAGTCCTAGAGATGTTGACCCAAGATAACCTAATACATGCCCAGAGTGAGGATGCTTGGATAGGACCAGTCATAAAAGCTCTTAGACAGGGCAAGTGGACCAAGCATGAGGATTTACCACTGGAAGTGGAACTGATGAGACAAGAACAGAACAAACTGATGTTCAAAAATGGAATGCTACACCGATTGAGCAAGAGATCATCAGGAACAGAGGTCCTTCAGCTCATCCTGCCTTCTAAATATGTGCCCATTGTTCTGAGGTCTATGCATGATGATATGGGGCATTTAGGAGTAGAGAGGACAACCGAGTTACTGAGAAACCGATTTTACTGGCCCAAGATGTTCAGTGAAATAGAGAAATACATTCAGAATTGTGGTGCCTGTGTAACATGCAAGAGTCCAGTTCAGAGAGCCCCTTTACACCGGATAATGAGCCATGGGCCAATGGACTTGGTGTATATTGATTTTTTGAGTTTAGAGCCAGATAGCAGAGGCATGAATAGCATACTAGTGATAACAGACCATTTCACTAGATATGCACAAGCCTACCCAACGAAGAATCAGAAGGCTCTCACAGTCACTAAGATCCTTGTGGATAAGTTTTTCCTCCACTATGGGCTACCGGCACGAATCCACTCGGATCAGGGACGCGACTTTGAAAGCCAACTTATTAAGGAGATGCTGACAATCATGGATGTGTGGAAATCAAGGACAACACCCTATCATCCACAAGGTGACCCTCAGCCTGAACGATTTAACTGAACACTTCTGTCAATGCTTGGGACACTGAGTAATGAGAAGACATGTCAGTGGAGTCAGCATGTAGGGCACCTTGTTCACGCCTACAATAGCACCAAATGTGATGCCACGGGCTAGTCTCCTTATTTTTTTATGTTTGGGAGAGAAGCCAGGCTCCCAGTTGACATCTGTTTTGGTGTGTTGTCAGATGATGAGGTTCCGCACTTGCAGGATGTAGCAAAATTACAAGAGGATCTGAAAAGAGCGTACCGCTTAGCTACAGAGGCTGCTGATAAGATCCATGGTCGGAACAAGAGGTCCCATGATAAAAGAGTATGCTCCCAGGTGCTAAATGTTGGGGACCGGGTGTTACTCAAGAATCTAGGACTGAAAGGAAAGCATAAGCTCCAGAGCCACTGGAGCCCAGAGAATTATGTGATTGTGGAGAAACTGCCCTGTCTGCCAGTATATCGAGTCCGACCTGAAGGGGTAAGAGAGCGGGTGAAGACCATTCACCGTGAACACCTCCTCCCGATAGGACAGTTGGTGAGAGTGCCAGAAGTGCCGAACAATCCTCAACAACCACAGACACCTAAGAGATGTCTTAGGGTAAGACAAAGGATGGGGGAGGTTGTCAGGGGAGAAACAGACAGTGAAGAGATGAGCAAATCATCAGAGTGTTAAGGATGCGGACCATGTAGATCCTACAGAGCTGAACTGGATGAGTTGTTAAACAGACACCTTGACAGAGTAGTGAGGGTAGATCCTACGTCTGGACCCAAGTCAGAGCATTTTTCAGACCATGAGATTGTTGCTGAAAGGGATGATATAATGGATATTGAAGTAGCTGCAGAAGAAATGTCAGGAGATGAGATAACAGACAATGATATTTTGGAAACAGATCCCACAGTCAGTTCTGAGCCTCCCATAGATTCAAATGAGGAGGGGACTGTTGAGAGTTGTGAAAACCTATTGCCCAGTAAGTCAGAACCTGTTGAGAAGTGAAGGGTTAGGCCAGTCATCCGCCTTACATATGACAAGCCAGGAATAGCTAAAGATCAGCCCATAACTATAGTGCATTGAGGAGTTATCATTAAAATAGGATAATGACTGTAGGGGTTAAGATACTGATGTTTTTTTCTTTCTTTCTCTTTCTTTTCTGTGTATAAGAGGGTAAGAAACCTGATGAGGACATCAGTGGTTTAGAGAGGAGAGGATGTAACCCTTTCAGAAAATACAGATAAGTTTCCTGTATTATCCATGTAAGTGGAGATATAGGGTATAGGAGGAAACGCATGTTTCTGTTACTTCATTTTATTTACCATTTTATGTGTTTTCCTGGTGTAATATTAAGTGTTCTCATGTGTACCTATGTTATTATTATTGCATGTTTAATTATTTGTAATTCTGAAAAAAAAAAACAGTGGAACCAATGACTGTACAGGGTGAGAGGTCACGGAGCCAGAAAAAGGCCCGGATATAGTGGAAACAGGATTCTTTTTTGTTTTGAGCGAGTGAAGGAGAACGCTGCTGTCATCAAGATGGTGAGTTATTGTTATTTTTTGGTTAAAAAGTGATATTTGAGGTAACTGTAAAGGTGTGAGACTGCAGTTAGTGAACTGTTTTTGGAGTTTGTGCACGGAACTGAAACTGAACTTCGAGTGGGAATGGATAAACTGAACACATGATTGCAGATAACATAGCCAACGTGTCTGCCAGAAGAACTGACACTGAAACTCAAGTCTGGCTGGCCAAGCCAACAGTGGAGTTCCAGAAACTACAGCTAACCGTGAACTGTTTTCCGGAGGTCTATGCTGGAAATTGATGCGGGAGTTCAAGGTCGGCTGACTAAACTGATTGCTTGTGGGGAATACACACTGGAGTTGGTCTGAGTAGCCTGCTTCACTTCTTTTCTTTTGTCGAAGCAGCCATTTTTGTTTAAGGCCACAACGCATGCCAGCCTCGACTCAGGCCTGCATTGGGGACACTGGGCAGGGTATGGGAGACAAGTAAGGTGTGCCGGCTTTGTGTTATATGTTGAATGGGCCCAATAGGTTTATTATACAAGAGGTTGACAGTATTTGAATGTGATTAGTTTAACTGTGTCTACTACTGGTATGCTTTTTTGATAAACCTGTGGTTACCTGAAAAGGATTAATAGGCTATTTAAGTTGTGTAAGGAACATATTGATACATTCTCATTTAGGCTACATTTGTGTTTTTTTCTGTTTATTTTCATGTTTTTTTATTTTACTTATTACATTTACAATATAGACACTAAACTTTATTCACTGTGTGGACAATTCATTTTTGGAATAAATAAGTTAGAAGCTTACATACAAGACTACAAGAACATTTAACTCAAACATAGTTTATTTGCATTCAGTACATCATAGAGAGATACAATCTAGGAGTTATATACATTGAATCTACATTGAGTTATAAGTTCATAGAACCCAGGGTGTTACTGCAGTACCTTATAGCGGGCTGGGGGCGCTACACGCACCCTGGCTTTTGGACTTGTTCCTGTAACTGTCTGGATGGTCCTTTCTGTCTTCAGAGTACACGGAGTCCATTTCTTCCAAAAGAAAACCTGGAATACTGATTCGTCTGACCACAATACCCCTTCCCGTGTGATGGTCCATCCCAGATGCCGCCGAGCCCAGAGAAGTTGACGGCGCTTCTGGACACAGTTAACATACAGTGGGGCAAAAAAGTATTTAGTCAGTCACCAATTGTGCAAGTTCTCCCACTTAAAAAGATGAGAGACCTGTAATTTTCATCATAGGTATACCTCAACTATGAGAGACAAAATGAGGAAAAAAATCCAGAAAATCACATTGTCTGATTTTTAAAGAATTTATTTGCAAATTATGGTGGAAAATAAGTATTTGGTCAATAACAAAAGTTCATCTCAATACTTTGTTATATACCCTTTGTTGGCAATGACAGAGGTCAAACGTTTTCTGTAAGTCTTCACAAGGTTTTCACACACTGGTATTTTGGCCCATTCCTCCATGCAGATCTCCTCTAGAGCAGTGATGTTTTGGGGCTGTCACTGGGCAACACGGACTTTCAACTCCCTCCAAAGATTTTCTACGGGGTTGAGATCTGGAGACTGGCTAGGCCACTCCAGGACCTTGAAATGCTTCTTACGAAGCCACTCCTCCATTGCCCAGGTGGCGTGTTTGGGATCATTGTCATGCTGAAAGACCCAGCCACATTTCATCTTCAATGCCCTTGCTGATGGAAGGAGGTTTTCACTCAAAATCTCACGATACATGGCCCCATTCATTCTTTCCTTTACATGGATCAGTCGTCCTGATCCCTTTGCAGAAAAACAGCCCCAAAGCATGATGTTTCCACCCCCATGCTTCACAGTACGTATGGTGTTCTTTGGATGCAACTCAGCATTCTTTCTCCTCCAAACACAACAAGTTGAGTTTTTACCAAAAAGTTCTATTTTGGTTTCATCTGACCATATGACATTCTCCCAGTCCTCTTCTGGATCATCCAAATACTCTCTAGCAAACTTCAGATGGGCCTGGACATGTACTGGCTTAAGCAGGGGGACACGTCTGGCACTGCAGGATTTGAGTCCCTGGCGGCATAGTGTGTTACTGGTACTGATGGTAGCCTTTGTTACTTTGGTCCCAGCTCTCTGCAGGTCATTCACTAGGTCCCCCCATGTGGTTCTGGGATTTTTGCTCACCGTTCTTGTGATCATTTTGACCCCATGGGGTGAGATCTTGCGTGGAGCCCCAGATCGAGGGAGATTATCGGTGGTCTTGTATGTCTTCCATTTTCTAATAATTGCTCCCACAGTTGATTTCTTCACACCAAGCTGCTTACCGATTGCAGATTCAGTCTTCCCAGCCTGGTGCAGGTCTACAATTTTGTTTCTGGTGTCCTTTGACAGCTCTTTGGTCTTGGCCATAGTGGAGTTTGGAGTGTGACTGTTTGAGGTTGTGGACAGGTGTCTTTTATACTGATAACGAGTTCAAACAGGTGCCATTAATACAGGTAATGAGTGGAGGACAGAGGAGCCTCTTAAAGAAGTTGTTACAGGTCTGTGAGAGCCAGAAATCTTGTTTGTTTGTAGGTGACCAAATACTTATTTTACCGAGGAATTTACCAATTAATTCATTAAAAATCCTACAATGTGATTTCCTGGATTCTTTCCTCCCATTCTGTCTCTCACAGTTGAAGTGGACCTATGATGAAAATTACAGGCCTCTCTCATCTTTTTAAGTGGGAGAACTTGCACAATTGGTGGCTGACTAAATACTTTTTTGTCCCACTGTAAAGCTTCCTTTTTACACAGTAAAGTTTTAACTGGTGTTTGTGGATGTAACTCAGTATTGTAGCTTGATGAAGGTTTTCCAAAGTAATCCTGAGCCCATGTGGTTCTATCAGCTGTAGATGAATGATGGTTCTTGATGCCATCTGAGGGATCAGAGATCATGGGTGTTCAGATTAGGCTTGAGCCCTTTACACACCGAAATTTCTCCAGATTCCTTGAATGGTTTAATGATATTATGCACCATAGAGGGTGAAATATCCAAATCCCTTCCCATCTTTCTTTGAGGAACATTGCTTTTAAACATTTCAAAAATTTTCTCATACATTTGTTGATAAACTGAGATCCTCAGCCCGTCTTTACTCCTCAAACACTCGGCCTTTCCTGGATACTGATTTTGTACCAAATCATGATTACAGTCACCTGTTTCAAATCACATCATTATTTAATTGTTTTACCTCATTACTCATCCTAAATTTCCCCATCACAACTTGTTTTGGAATGTGTTACAGGACTGAAATGCAAGAACGGATGGATATTGACAAATGAAATGAAGTTGACCAAAAAACACATGAAATATCTTAGAAATTCTGTCTGTATTGAAATACAAGTCAAAGTACATTTACAAATCACTGCTTTTTTTATTTTTTCCATTTTCCACACCTTCCCAACTTTATCTGATTTCGGATTGTACCATGAAAACCATAAATCTGTGTTCTTACTGAGAGGAAACACAAACACCATCTCACTAAACGAGACTTTGTAAAGGTAATGGACTTAAAAATCACATCTACACCACTGTCTGAAACTATAACTCTTTTAAGCCCTATTCAGACAGGATTCATTTTACATGGGGAGGTGGGGTTAGGTAAATATACTGCAGGATGTCTGTAATAATACCCCTCCTAGAACTGCCACCTTATTGTGGTGGAGGGGTTTGTGTGCCTGAATGATCCTAGGAGCTATGTTGTCAGGGGCATTATGCCCCTGTCAGGGTTTCCCAAGGCAGACAGGTCCTAGGTGACAGGCCAGACCAAGAGCAGTTCACCAAAACCCTTATGGAGAAACCATCAAGGACCATGACGTCGCCCGGTATGGCGCAGCCGGGGCCCCACCCTGGAGCCAGGCCTGGGGTTGGGGCTCGTATGCAAGCACTTGGTGGCCGGGCCTTTGCCCATGGGGCCCGGCCGGGCTCAGCCCGAAGAGGTGACATGGGCCCAACCTCCTGTGGGTTCACCACCCACAGAGGTAGCAGTAGGGGACTGGTGCAGTGTGGATTGGGTGGCAGTCGAAGGCAGGGGCCTTGACGGCCTGATCCCCGGACACAGCGGCTAGCTGTTGGGACATGGAATGTCACTTCGCTGGGGGGGAAAGAGCCTGAGCTTGTGCGGGAGGTTGAGAGGTACTGGCTAGAGATAGTCAGGCTCACCTCCATGCACAGCTTGGGCTCTGGAACCCAGCCCCTCGAGAGGGGCTGGACTCTCCACTTCTCTGGAGTCACCCATGGTGAGCGGCGGCGGGCTGGTGTGGGCTTGCTTATAGCTCCCCAGCTCAGCTGCCATGTGTTGGAGTTTACCCCAGTGAACGAGAGGGTCGCCTCTCTGCGCCTTCGGATTGGGGAGAGGGCTCTTGCTGTTGTTTGTGCCTATGGGCCAAATAGCAGTATAGAGTATCCGGCCTTCTTGGAGTCCCTGGGAGAGGTACTGAGGGGTGCTCAGACTGGGGACTCCATTGTGTTACTGGGGGACTTCAATGCTCACGTGGGCAATGACAGTGACACCTGGACGGGCATGGTTGGGAGGAACGGCCTCCCCGATCTGAACCCGAGTGGTGTTTTGTTATTGCACTTCTGTGCTAGTCACGGTTTGTCCATAACGAACACCATGTTCGAGCATAGGGGTGTCCATAAGTGCACGTGGCACCAGGACACCTTAGGTTGGAGGTCGATGATAGACTTTGTTGTCGTTTCATCTGATCTCCGGCCCTATGTCTTGGACACTCGGGTGAAGAGAGGGGCTGAGCTGTCAACTGATCACCACCTGGTGGTGAGTTGGATCCGCTGGTGGAGGAGGAAGCTGGACAGACCTGCCAGGCCCAAACGTATGGTGAGGGTCTGCTGGGAACGTCTGGCTGAGCACTCTGTTGGGGAGGTCTTTAACTCCCACCTCCGGAAGAGCTTTTCCCAGCTTCCGAGCGAGGCAGGGGACATTGAGTCTGAGTGGACCATGTTCTCTACCTCCATTGTGGACGCAGCTGTTCAGAGCTGTGGCCGCAAGGTCTCCGGTGCCTGTCGTGGCAGCAATCCCCAAACCCGGTGGTGGACACCGGAAGTAAGGGATGCCGTCAAGCTGAAGAAGGAGTCCTATTGGGCCATGTTGACCTCCGGGACCCCTGAGGCAGCTGACGGGTATCGGCAGGCCAGGCGTGCTGCAGCTCGGGCAGTTGCAGAGGCAAAAACTCGGAACTGGGAGGAGTTCAGGGAGGCCATGGAGAAGGACTATCGGTCAGCCTCGAAGAAATTCTGGCAAACCGTCCAGCACCTCAGGAGGGGGAAGCAGTACTCTGACAGCACTGTTTACAGTGCGGGTGGGGAGCTGTTAACCTCGACTGGGGACATTGTCGGGCGGTGGAAGGAATACTTTGAGGATCTCCTCAATCCCACCATCATGTCTTCCATTGAGGAGACTGAGGCTGATGACTCAGAGGTTGTCACGCCCAGCTTGGTCATGCTGAGAGTGCTTATTCCACCTTTTTGATATACTAATCTTGAACTTGTTCTCTCTCCCCCTCCCGACCTTTAGGAGGAGCTGTTTGGTATCTTGTCATTTTGGCCAAACAGGCGGAACAGTTCAAATACAGCCTATGGCTGTTAGGTGCTGGCATTTTGGTTTGGTTGTTTGCCTGTGTGCTGTTCAGGCCTTCACTGGGAGAAGGCCTGCCCAGCCCAGGTTTTTCTTTGTTCTTTCTCATTTTTCTTCTTTTTATTATTATTATTTAATTAAAATATTGCTAAAATTGGAACAACTGTGTGGACTCCCTTTTATGTTATGGTCACTTGAGCCTAGTGGTCGTAACATATGGGGGCTCGTCCGGGATGTTTGATAGTGGAGTTTGGATTAATCACTTGGTTTGTTTAAACGAAGTGAGGTAAGCTATTATGCCATGTGGTTTGTTGGGGGGTTCGCATTGGTTGTAAAGAGATTGGTTGCATTGTGATTGATTACATTGTGATTGTTAACTTTTTTGAAGTTTTTTGCGGAAGTTGTTTGACCAACCATTTGTTTTGTTTGATTAAGAGTAGAGTCGGTAAGTGTGTTTGGGCCTGCGTTACGGGAGGACATAGAGTGGAGTTGGCATTTTCCCCAGTTAGAACGCGTTTGCTTGGGGTTTAGGCTACTGTGTCACTGAAGTCTGGGCGAGGGCACCGCCTTGGAAAACCGGCTGAATTGACTTTGGTCGGGACAGTACGGATCCAATGGTAATGGTGAGTAAATGATCCTTGTTCTTAGACTTAGTGTGAAGACAGGTTAGTTTAATAGGGGGATAAATGTTTAGGGGGAAACTCCGGTGTTGTCCTGTTTACGTGAGTTGCATTACACTTTGCCCAATTATTTTGGATTTGTGGAGTAGTTTGTTACTTTTGCATACGTGGATACTTTTGGATTACTTTGTTTAGCCAGTTGCATGGTTAGATTAGTGGCACATCTCAGTGTCTATTTGTAATTGTTTGGATTTACCAGGTGCCAGTGGCGATTTGTTAATTGGTGATTTGTTTATTATTGACGGTAAAAATGAGTACCTTGGAAGCATTTTTTGAAGCTCCCTCTGAGGCCTTGTTGGTTACCCTCACTAAGGATCAGTTGTTTAGTGTGGTTGATTATTATAAACTTGATGTAGTATTGCCAAAGGCAGCATTGAAGGATGAACTGTTGAATCTTGTTCGAACGAGATTGATTAAGAAGAATGTGTTTGGTAAACCAGCTTCATATATTCCGATGGTAACATCGTTGTCATATGAACAGCAAATTGAGCTTTTGAAATTTCAACATGAGCTAAAACTGCAGCAGATGAAATTGGATGACGAGTTAGTGCAAAGGAGGCTCGATAAAGAAATGGCTTGTAGGAGATTGGAGGTTCAGGAAAAAGAAAAACAACGTTTATTGGAACTTGAGCGGCTTAAACAATTAGAACAGGACCCTGAATTTGAGCACACTCGATTGCAGTTAACTGCTGAGGGCAGACTCGGCAGCCCGTCTACTTCGCAACCTAGTTTGGCCAGCATGATCAAGTTCCTGCCTAAATTTAATGAGCGTGATCCTGATGTGTTTTTCTCCTTGTTTGAGAACATTGCTACGGAACAGCATTGGAGCGATGAGGAGAAAACATTGTTGTTGCAGACCTCGTTAATTGGTCGTGGCCAACAGGCATTTGTGGCTCTACCCACCGCTGATAGAAAAGTTTATCAGCGCGTTAAAGCGGCGGTGTTGAAATGTTATGAGTTAATTCCAGAGGCCTATAGACAGCGTTTTCGTTCTTGGAAAAAGTTGGACAAACAAACACATGCTGAATGGGCAAGGGATTTAACTACTTTTTTTCAGCGCTGGCTTACAGCAGAAAATGTGGAGAGTTTTGATACGTTGTGCAATCTTATGATATTGGAACAGTTTAAAAACGGTTTGTCTGATCGTATAGCCACTTATATTAACGAACACAAGGTGAAAACGCCAGCAGAGGCTGCGGTTCTTGCTGATAATTTTTCTCTCACGCACAAGATTCCATCTCGTCTGTCTAGTTTGCGTTCGTACACTCATTGCCCTAGCGGGGTTAAAGTGGACACTTCTGTTAATTCCAATACTAATGTAATGATGCAGGGTAAGCCGCCCGGATTTAATCCTAAAAAGGATTGCAATTATTGCTTTGGTCAAAACCACTGGAAATCAAATTGTCCAGTATTATTGGGGCGTGATAAGGTGAAAAGCGAGGGAGGCAAAGTTGGCCTCTGTACCTCGTCTATTAAGCCTGCGTGTTCAAAGAGCAACTTTAAAAAGACTGCAGTGAATTTGTTGGATCGTACCCAGTGTACAGCGTCAACTGATAATGTAACTTTAAAAGGTGATACATCTGAATTGGTGATTTCTAGTTTAGCGGATTATGCGCCGTTTGTTACGGATGGGTTTGTGTCTTTGCTTGGAGACTCCCGTCGCGTTCCAGTGAAAATTTTACGTGATACAGGCGCATCAGAAAGTTTCATTTCCCAATCTGTTTTGTCCTTCTCTTCTCAATCTGACACGGGAAATTTTGTATTGATTCGAGGAATTGGTCTACAGTCATTCCCAGTGCCTTTGCACAAAATTCAATTGTTCTCTGATTTTGTGAATGGTGAGGTAGCCATAGCTGTTCGTCCCTCGTTGCCCATTGAAGGAATTGATGTGATTATTGGGAATAATTTGGCCCATGATTGTGTTTTTCCTGATCAGGTCTCTCCATCAGCAGTGGTTGGGAATAAAGCTTCTCCACTGGATGAGTCGGATATTTGTCAAAAACATTTTCCAGATGTTTTCACTGCTTGTGCTGTGACGCGCGCTATGGCTCGTGCGCAAGATTCTAAGCTGTTTGATGCATCTAAGAACATGTCTACTCAAATATTTGTTCCCAAATTACCAGCACCATTGTCTCGTTCTGACATTGTGGAAGCTCAAAAGAATGATGAGAGCTTACAAAAGTATTTTGATTTGTGTGAACAAAATAATGATTTGGACCACAGTTACTTTATCAATGATGGTTTATTGCTAAGAAGGTGGTCACCTACTGCAGATGCTGTTGTGAGAGAGCAGGTTTTGCAGGTGGTGATGCCTGAAAAGTTTCGTGAGGTTGCATTAAAAACAGCTCACGGTGAAACAGCGGGTCATTTTGGGGTGAGAAAAACCTACAATCAGTTGTTACAATATTTTTATTGGCCACGGCTAAAGAAAGATGTTGCACAGTTTATTCGAGCTTGTCATGTTTGTCAGGTTGCTGGCAAACCAAGTGTCATTAAACCTGCACCTCTGAAATCTATTCCATCCGTTGGTAATCCGTTTGAATATTTGATTATTGACTGTGTAGGACCTTTGCCCAAGTCTAAGACTGGATGTATTTATCTATTTACTATTATGTGTCAGGCTACTCGCTACCCTACTGTATATGCTTTGAGGACAATTACTACAAGGTCTGTTATAAAGTGCCTGTCTCAGTTTATTTCAACATTTGGCCTCCCTAAGATCATTCAGAGTGATCGAGGTTCAAATTTTACATCAAAGACATTTGTTGCTGCTTTAAAAGAGCTCCAGATACAACATAACTTTAGTAGTGCTTATCACGCACAGAGTCAAGGGGCCTTGGAACGTTTCCATGCCACCTTTAAGTCGCTGTTGCGTACTTATTGTATAGAGATGGGCCGGGAGTGGGAAGATGGTCTGCCATGGTTACTTTTGGCAGCTAGAGCGGTTGTGCAGGAAAGCACTGGGTTTAGTCCAAATGAACTAGTGTTTGGTCATAAAGTTCGCACTCCTTTGTCAGTCTTGTCCAGTGAATTAGATTCGTCTGAACCACCACAAACTTTGTCTGATTATGTGTATGGTTTCCGACGCAGGCTACTTCTGGCTTGTAAGATGGCAAACGAGAATTTAACTGAAGCTCAGTTAAAAATGAAGAAAAATTATGACCATAAGACTGAAGCTCGTACTTTCAACACGGGAAATCAGGTTTTGGCATTGTTGCCTGTTCCTGGTTCTCCTTTTGCTGCAAAGTTTTTGGGTCCTTATAGTATTGTTCGTCAGGTGTCTGACACCAATTACGTGGTTGCTACGCCAGATCGTAGGCGTGCAACACAATTATGCCACGTGAATTTACTGAAGCCATACTATACATCAGTACATTCTGATGCTAAACCTGAGGTGTCTCTTGGTTTGTTGGCATCTACATTGCCTAATTCTCCTGTGGTGGGGGAAGAGATGAGGGGCCCTGATGATGCCATGTTACATGCTCATTTGAATAATTCTGAGATGTTGGCCCAGTTAGATGGACTTCTGAGTCAGATGGACTTGCAGCAGAGAGAACAGTTAAAAAGTTTAATTTTGGAGTTTTTATGTTTGTTTTCAGACATTCCAACTTGTACGTCATGGATTGAGCATGACATAGAAGTTGGTGATGCATAGCCTGTCCGTCAGAGGTTTTACCGTGTTAGTTCTGAAAAGCGCAGGAGCTTGGATGATAGTGTCCAGTATCTTATTGATAATGGTCTTGCTGTACCATCATGTTCAAGTTGGTCTTCACCGTGTTTGTTAGTCAAAAAACCTGACCACACATACAGGTTTTGTACAGATTACCGCAAGGTGAATATGGTCACAAAACCAGACTTGTATCCATTGCCTCGAATAGAGGATTGTATTGATCAGGTTGGTGCAGCTCGGTTTGTTAGCAAATTTGATTTGCTTAAAGGTTACTATCAGGTACCTCTGACTTCTAGGGCACAGGAGATTTCTGCCTTTGTTACACCCAATGGATTATTTTCCTACACGCGTATGCCATTTGGTTTGCGCAACGCCCCCTCCACTTTCCAACGGCTCATGAATCGAGTCGTTGCGGGACTGGAGGGGTGCGCTGTGTATCTTGATGATGTGGTTTGTTATTCGGACACATGGGAAGATCATCTTGCACGTGTTCGTTTATTGTTTGAAAGGTTTGCTGCTGCCAATCTTATTGTAAACTTAGCAAAGTGTGAGTTTGCTCAGGCTACAGTAGTCTATCTTGGCAGAGTAGTTGGTCAGGGTGAAGTGCGGCCTATAAGAGCTAAAGTCCTGGCCATTGATAGTTTTCCACGTCCTGTGACTAAAAAGGAATTAATGCGTTTTTTGGGTATGATTGGGTACTATAGAAACTTTTGCCGCAATTTTTCATCTGTTGTCGCCCCTCTGACGAATTTATTAAAGAGTTCAGCTAAATTTCTTTGGACTCCTGAGTGTGAGAAAGCATTTGAAAATGCTAAGGCTCTTTTGACCACTGCACCTGTCCTGTCTGCTCCTAAGCTGGAGGAACCGTTCCAGCTGCAGGTAGATGCTAGTCAGGTAGGTGCAGGAGCTGTTCTCCTCCAAAAGGATGAGGATGGTATAGACCGACCAGTTTGTTTTTTCTCCCGGAAATTTAACTGTCACCAATTTAACTATTCTATTATTGAGAAGGAGGCCCTGGCCCTTATTTGGGCACTCCAACATTTTGATGTTTACGTTGGTGGTGGGGTGCACCCTGTGGTGGTCTTTTCCGACCACAACCCTTTGACTTTTCTTTCGTCTCTGCAGAACACTAACCAGCGTTTAATGCGTTGGGCTCTTTTTCTGCAGCCCTACAATTTATCTATTAGGCACATTAAGGGGTCTGAAAATGTTATGGCCGATGCATTGTCTCGGGCTCCTGATGACTATTAGTGGGATGTTTTGTCTCTTCTCTGGCCTCTGATTCTGTGTCGTAACTTGTGTTTCCTCTCTTGCTATCAAGGCGCCGGGATTTGCGGGATGGAACGCAGTTTGGGGCAGGGAATTTGGGTGGAGGGAGGTGATTTGTTGTGGTGTAGGTGGGGTATCTATAAAAAAAAAAGGGTATTGGGTGTACTGGTTTTTTTGGGGATTTCGGTTATGAATAATAGATTTGTTAATGTGAACAGAGTCCCAGAGATGGGTCTCTGTCTTTTGGGGGGGAGTGATGTCACGCCCAGCTTGGTCATGCTGAGAGTGCTTATTCCACCTTTTTGATATACTAATCTTGAACTTGTTCTCTCTCCCCCTCCCGACCTTTAGGAGGAGCTGTTTGGTATCTTGTCATTTTGGCCAAACAGGCGGAACAGTTCAAATACAGCCTATGGCTGTTAGGTGGGAGGGCATGCTTTGCTGGCATTTTGATTTGGTTGTTTGGCTGTGTGCTGTTCAGGCCTTCACTGGGAGAAGGCCTGCCCAGCCCAGGTTTTTCTTTGTTCTTTCTCATTTTTCTTCTTTTTATTATTATTATTTAATTAAAATATTGCTAAAATTGGAACAACTGTGTGGACTCCCTTTTATGTTATGGTCACTTGAGCCTAGTGGTCGTAATTACTCGTCCATTACCCAAGCCAAAGTCACTGAGGTGGTTTGCAAGCTCCTTGGTGGCAAGGCACCGGGGGTGGATGAGATCCACCCTGAGTATCTCAAGTCTCTGGATGTTGTGGGGCTGTATTGGTTGACACGCCTCTGCAACATTGCGTGGCGGTTGGGGACAGTGCCTCTGGAGTGGCAGACTGGGGTGGTGGTCCCTCTTTTTAAGAAAGGGGACCGGAGAGTGTGCTCCAATTATAGGGGAATCACACTTCTCAGCCTCCCGGGGAAAGTTTACTCCAGGGTACTGGAGAGGAGAATTTGACCAATAGTCGAACCTCGGATCCAGGAGGAACAATGCGGTTTTCGTCCTGGTCGCGGAACGCTGGACCAGCTCTATACCCTTCATAGGGTGCTCGAGGGTTCATGGGAGTTTGCCCAACCAGTCCACATGTGCTTTGTGGATCTGGAGAAGGCATTCGACAATGTCCCCCATGATATTCTGTGGGGGGTGCTTTGGGAGTATGGGGTTCGGGGCTCTTTGCTAAGGGCTGTCCGGTCCCTGTACGAACGGAGCAGGAGTCTGGTTCGCATTGCCGGCAGTAAGTCAGACCTGTTCCCAGTGCATGTTGGACTCCAGCAGGGCTGCCCTTTGTCACCGGTTCTGTTCATAATTTTTATGGACAGAATTTCTAGGCGCAGCCAGGGGCCGGAAAGAATCCTGTTTGGGAACCACAGGATTTCATCTCTGCTTTTTGTAGATGTCCTGTTGGCTTTTTCAAACCAGGACCTCCAGCATGCACTGGGGCGGTTTGCAGTCAAGTGTGAAGCGGCTGGGATGAGAATCAGCACCTCCAAGTCTGAGGCCATGGTTCTCGACCGGAAAAGGGTGGCTTGCCCTCTCCAGGTTGGTGGAGAAGTCCTGCCTCAAGTGGAAGAGTTTAAGTATCTCGGGATCTTGTTCACGAGTGAGGGAAGGATGGAGCGTGAGATCAACAGGCGGATCGGTGCAGCCTCCGCAGTGATGCGGTCGCTTTACCGGTCCGTCGTGGTGAAGAAGGAGCTGAGCCAAAAGGCGAAGCTCTCAATTTACCGGTCGATCTATGTTCCGACTCTCGCCTATGGTCATGAGCTTTGGGTAATGACAGAAAGAACAAGATCATGGATACAAGAGGCCGAAATGAGTTTCCTTCGCAGGGTGGCTGGGCGCTCCCTTAGAGATAGGGTGAGAAGCACAGTCACTCGGGAGGAGCTCGGAGTAGAGTCGCTGCTCCTCCACATCAAGAGGAACCAGCTGAGGTGGCTTGGGCATCTTTTTCGGATGCCTCCTGGACACCTCCCTGGGGAGGTGTTCCAGGCAAGTCCCCCCGGGAGGAGGCCCCGGGGAAGACCCAGGACACGCTGGAGGGACTATGTCTCTCGGCTGGCCTGGGAACGCCTCGGTGTTCTTCCCGAGGAGCTGACCGAGGTGTCTGGGGAAAGGGAAGTTTGGGCTTCCATGCTTAGACTGCTGCCTCCGCGACCCGGTCCCGGATAAAGCGGAAGAAGACAAGACAAGATGTCTGTAATATTTACAGCCAAGTCACATGGGATAAGAAATCTCAGTATAAATGACAGATGGGCGTGGCTACTTGATTTATGCACTGCTGTCACACCCAAAATGGCCGTAATATGTAACTTCCACTGCTCATAATGATAAAACATGCAACTGGACAAGGGCTGAAACTTTGTGTCTAATTTCAGTTTGGGTGTGAAATAAATTTTCAGAAACAGTTTGAACAGACGGTACGTAATCCTTCAGTCTGTGGAGCTTTATCTCAGGAGTTGCTGTGGGTGGTAAAAGAGAGCAACTGGACTTGCTTGAAGATTCTTGAAGATGTTTCACCTCTCATCTGAAAGGCTTCTTCAGTTCTGTCTGACTAGCAGGGAGTATCGGGTATTTATCCTCTCATGGATGAAAAGCTCATCTAAGGTGTCGTTGAGTCGTCCTGTTGGTGTGGGTCACTGGGGGCTGGATGTGAACGGCCTCGAGAGTCGTTAGGGTGATCAGTGGATTGCCCGTTAAGGTGATCAATGGAATTCTGATTCTCTCTGTCCTCCTGTGAGTCACTGAAAACAGCTGGGTTGTGGTGTGCATTCAGTTGTCTGGGAAGTGTGCCAAGGACTGCATTGTAGGTGGCTGATAAATGATGTCTTAGACCCCCACCTCTGTTCAGTGATGGCCGTTCCAGGTTGACAAAAATGGCTTCTTTAACTCCTCTCTCATACCAACAATCCTCTCTGGCTAAATGCATACGTTGCAATCCTGAAATGAGTGTCCTTTGTTGTTAAGATGAAGGTAGACAGCAGAGTCCTGGCCTGAGGAACTGGCTCTCCTGTGTTGAGCCATACGCCTGTGAAGCGGTTGTTTAGTTTCCCCAATATACAAGTCTGTGCATTCCTCACTGCACTGAATTGCATACACTACATTGTCCTGTTTGTGTCTGGATATTCTGTCCTTAGGGTGGACCAGTTTCTGCTTCAGGGTGTTACTGGGTCTGAAATGTACCGGAATGTTGTGTTTGTAGAAGATCCTCCTGAGTTTCTCAGATAGACCATAAATGTAGGGAATGACAATGTAGGGTGTCAGCCCTATGATGACCTGCATGAGTTGCAAGATGGCGGCAGGTAGCCAGGGTCGGTGCGTTCGAAGTTGGACAGGTGCTAAGAATGCACCGCGAAAGCTGCCTTGTCAGCCTCCTAATAAATCAACAGGGGTACAAAAACTGAAACGTAACCAGCGAATAATTTTCAGTTTTTGTGTAGGTTTGTGCATAGCTGTACTCGTGTGCACTACCAAACATCGAGTTACCACCGGTAACGGCACCTCACTCTGCTCTCCTGCGAATGGTAGTCAACATCTACTATACTCAACTTTTCTGAAAAATGGTAGTGCCAGGGTTCCTACCATCAAATGGGACACTGGCCCAAACTGGACTTTTATCAGAAATGTGTATCTTGTGGTGACACTGCTTCTGGCTGGCGATGTGGAGTTAAACCCGGGCCCTTTACCTCTTTCTGGTAATACTGGACTATCGGACGGCGGGGGTGGAATATCTGAGGTGAATTATCCGGCTGGCGGGGGTCTGGGACATGGCTCGTTACAGCAACTAGACCAAAACACTCAAGCACTAGCAACCAGGATGCTAGCTGGGGCCTCCTATGCAGCGGAGATCAGGTGACCTCAGTTGGTAACCAGACGACGGCAAACCAACAGCGACCCAGAGCTAAACCCGGGCCCATTACCACCGGCTGATAACCCGGGACTATCGGATGGCATTGGAGGTATGCCTGTGGGGATCTCTCAGACCGGCGGGTCACTGGGTCACGGCTCAGTACAACAACTTGGCCAAAACACTCAAGTGCTGGCAGCTAGGATGCTAGAAGAAGTGGATTCCCTTGCAGTGGAGGGGAGGCAAACCAGCAGCGACCCGGGGCCACGGAGTGGAGGTGAGGTGGTGCAATTAGCCCTATCAGTGGAGAGATTTCCACAACCAGAGAACAACAAAGCGGGAACGGCATGGGTTAGCACCGGGGTGCCAGCTGTCTCACAGGCGAGGGGGAGTAAGTGGCAGCCTTGGACTGGACACCTGAGGCGTTCACGGTCGGTGAATGACAACAACCAAGCTCCTGTATTTGGGGGATCTATGCGCTCCCCTGTAAGTCACCAAGCCCAACATCTCTCCGCATATCAGCAAATGGATTATCGTGTCAGCAAATTCCAAGCAGAGCGCACTGTGACTCCAGATCAAGCACATCCTATCAGGTCAGAACGTTTATATGACAATGGCATTACACCTAGAGTTCCACTTAAGATCATTTTTAAAAAACAAAAATCCATAAAGTTATATCATACTCTCAATCATGCCAAGATTATTTGGGACCCAAAATGTAAGCCCAAGGGACTGCTCGGTGGTCACATAAACATCCGAAGCATTATACCAAAAAGTAATAAAGTTCAGCATCTGTTAAGTGACTCAAACTTGGATTTTTTATTTATTTCTGAAACGTGGCTACACAGCAACTCTCCAATGGCTGGCTTAAATATACCAGGATACAACATTTTCAGACTGGACAGGACTGTGGGAAGGGGTGGAGGGGTAATGTTTTATGTGAAGGAACACCTCAAATGCAATCAGTCAAAATGGGTTTCTGTAAACAACCTGGAAAGGATTGGCTTGAAAATAATCCTCTCTCCAGAAATGTCTGTTGTACTGGTAGGAATCTACAGGCCACCATCATCCTGCAATGGTTTTTTATGATGAACTACAGGACATACTGAAAGAATGCAATTCAAAAACTGAAACTATTTTACTTGGGGACTTTAATATAAACTGGTTTGACAAAGCAAAATGAAGGCCTCTGAAAACTCTTGCAGCAAAGTTTGACTTGTCTCAGTTAATAATATGTCCTATTAGAATAACTAACACAACACAAACATGTATAGATCTGGTTTTTAGTAATAAATGTGATAGGATCCAGAAAACATACAGTCTGCTTACAGCAGGGGTGTCCAAACTGATCCATAAAGGGCCGTGTGGCTGCAGGTTTTCATTCCAGCCATGCAGCAGCACACCTGACTTGGCTCATTCAATCAACTGAACTGTCTTCACACAGTCAAATACTTGCAGCCACACCCACCCTTGATTAAAGGGTGGGTGTGTCAGTTGATTGAATAAGCCAAATCAGGTGTGCTGCTGCATGGCTGGAATGAAAACCTGCAGCCACACGGCCCTTTATGGATCAGTTTGGACACCCCTGGCTTACAGGTTTGTCAGACCACAACCTGATTCTGTTCTCAAGGAAACTGTCTAAAAACAGACTGTTACACCCACCCACCCAAAGGAATGGACATGTAAGGATACCCAAGAGTGAGACTGAAAACCTAAAACAAGCCTTAAATCAAATAAACTGGTGTGACCATCTAGTCAATAGTGATGCAAACAAAAATTGTGAGGAGTTTGAGGGTGATAAAGGACACTATGGCGCAGTTTGTGAAAAAGGTTAAACAAAAACCTCACAAAAAGAACCATCTACCATGGCTTGATGAAAACATATGGACACTGATGAAACAGAGAGACTACACACTCAAGACATCTCTTAAAACAAAAACTGTGCATGACAGAGATATTTGTGTCACTGAGAAATAAGGTGGTGAGGGCTCTCAGAGCTGCGAAAGCAAACTTCATCAATGTAATCAGTAATGCTAGGGGGAATGCTAAAGAAATATGGACTAACATTAAAAAAATGACAAATAACAGTAACACACACAGAGAAATTAAAGAGTTGTTGATAAATAACACTGTAGTCCAGGATCCTAAGGATATTGCAACAGCATTAAATGTATATTTTATTGATTCTATAACACATCTAATACAGAGCTCAGGTCCTGAAATTTGTCAGATAAGCCAGATGCCCATCAGCACCACAGCACCAATCTTTAACATACATATGGTGTCGCAGTCACAGGTCGACAAGGTGATCTATGGGCTAAAAAGCTCTAGAGCTAAAGATGCCTATGGCATGGACACATTATTTATTAAAACTTATAAGCAACCCCTCCTTTCACCAATTACAAATATTATTAATAACTCTATTATCCAGCAGGTATTTCCAGACTGTTGGAAAAGTGCAGTAATTACTCCAATCCTCAAATCTGGTGACCCAATAATAACTAGTAATTATAGACCAATTAGTATACTCCCCTCTATATCTAAAATAACTGAGAAACTGGTGGTAGAACAACTCATTCAGCACCTAAATAATAGTCTTATGCTTAACAGCATGCAGTTTGGGTTTAGAAAACATCACTCAACTGAGACAGCTGTCTGCTTCTTTCTGGAAAATGTCAAATACAAACTTGATGCAGGTGGTGTTGTTGGGGCTGTTTTATTCGATTTTAGAAAAGCCTTTGATACAGTCAATCATCGGATACTATTACAAAAGCTCACTCATTTTAACTTTTCTAGTGACTCATTGAAATGGATGGAGTCATACCTAACATCAAGGATGCAGTGTGTTAGAGTGCAACACACAACATCAACAACATGTTCAAACCATCTTGGAGTACCACAAGGGTCCATACTAGGCCCACTATTGTTCAGCCTGTATATTAATGACCCTGTCAAGTTGCTGTCCTGCATCAGTAACCTGCCAGTTATATGCAGATGACGCAGTGTTGTATGTCTATGCAAAAGACAAAATTGTAGCAGCACAACAGTTAACATCAATCATGAACAATGTTTGTACATGGTTGCAAAACTCACACCTTCATCTTAATGTGTCAAAGACTGTCTGTATGTATTTTTCAAAAAGAGTTAGCATTGACCTTGATCCCAGCGTCATGGCGCATGGTGAGAAACTGGACGTTGTTCAAGAATTTAAGTACCTTGGAGTAATAATTGACTCACAACTTGGTTTTAGGCAACATGTGAAGAAAACTATTGCCAAAATAAAATTTAATTTATCTAATTTTAGGTACATTAGGAACAATTTAACAATTGAGTCAGCTAAATTGTATTTTAATGCAATGATTATGTCACATATGTCTTACTGTTTAACCAGTTGGGCATCAGCTAATGTCACAACTTTAAAAGCCATTACAACATTACACAAACAAGCACTGAAAATTCTAGACAGAAAATCCAAAACATACCATCACTGTCATATATTGAAAAAACACAAACTATTGGACTGGAATAACTATGTTAAATACAATGATGTTTTAATTTACAAAATCCTTCATGGTCTGGCCCCTCCTCCCCTACAGACATTTATCACGAAAAGTACAAACAGGGCAACCAGAGCCAGTTCCAGGGGTGATTGCTCTGTTCCACTTAGGAAGAGCGCTTTTAGTCAGGCTGTATTCTCATACAGAGCCTCTCACACCTGGAACACCATTCCCAGCACAATCAGAGAACTACAAACGTTCAACGCATTTAGTAAACAGGTAAAATTATGGCTATTGGATAATCAACACTGTCAACATAACTCTGCATAGTATGTATTTGCATTTGTTTTTTTCTTTTTGTTTGTTTTTAACTAATTTTACATTATTTACTTAATCAATGTGTGCAATATTTTTTACTTATTTATTTTAACAATCTGTGCAATACTTGCTTTTACTTTCTTAGGGACCATCAACCTGTCTAGGGACAAAAGATGGAAATTAGCCTTTTGGCTACAATCTTGTATATTTTGCATTTTTTAAATGTTATTAATATATGCTGTCCCTTTGTTAAATAAACAAACTTTCAAACAATGTTCTTGCATTTGTTCCTGTTATCCTCCTTGTCCATTATGTTCTTTTTTCTACTCTTGAAGAAAGACCAGTTGGGATACCTGCAGTTCTGAAGTACTTTCTTGATGTGATTTTGCTCCTTCTCTTTTCCCTCTACCGTTGTAGGGATGTTCTGAGCCCTGTGTTGCAAGGTCCTAATGACCCCCAATTTGTGTTCCAGTGGGTGGTGAGAGTTGAAGAGTAGGTACTGGTCTGTGTGTGTGGGTTTCTGGTAGACCTCGATGCTAAGGCTTCTGTCTGGTCTAATGTGTACATCACAATCCAAGAAGGCTAGATTATTCCCACTGACATCCTCCCGAGTGAAATTGATGTTGATATCCACTGCATTGATGTACTTAGAGAAGGCTTCCACTTCATGGGTTTTGATTTTAACCCAGGTGTCATCCACATATCTGAACCAGTGGCTGGGAGCAACTCCTGAAAAAGTGGTCAAAGCTTTATGTTCCACTTCCTCCATGTAAAGATTGGCCACAATAGGGGACACCAGTGAGCCCATGGCACATCCATGCTTCTGTCTGTAGAAACTTTCATTAAACTGGAAATAAGTGGTAGTCAGGCAGAGGTCAAGCAGGGTGCAAATCTGGTCCGTGGTGAGGTTTGTTCTATCCAGTAAGGTGTTGTCTTGAAGGAGTCATTGTCTAACAGATTCAACTGCTTCTGTGGTGGGAATGCAGGTGAAAAGAGAAGTGACATCATAAGAAACCATGGTTTCATCTAAGTCTAGTTTGAGGTCTGCAACTTTAGTAGCAAAATCTTGGGACTTTTTGACATGATGTAGCATATTCCCAACAAGAGGAGCCAGGATAGTGGCTAGGTGTTTGGCAATGTTATAGGTGACCGAGTTTATACTGCTGATGATAGGTCTGAGTGGAGCTCCTTCCTTGTGAATCTTGGGGAGTCCGTATATGAGAGGAACAGCTTCCCCAGGGTACAATCTGTAGTACAGAGATCTGTTGATGGCTTGGTCCTTTTCTAATTGTTGCAGGCAGCTAACAACTTTCTTTTTGTAACAACTGTGTGTAATTGGGCATCACTCGGTTTGTGTGCAATTGGGCATCACTCTGTCCAAGTGGTGTTTGGAGACTGGATGAAATGCCATGAGGCATCAACTATTTGAAACATAAATACAGGGAGTGTGTTAAACATAATGTGATATCCTGAGAGGCTGTGTCGTCGAGGGGCACTATGTCACACACAGATGGCTCCAACTTCTGGCAGCTATAACTCCATCTGGTGGTGGAGTTGGGAACTTCACCCTCAGCACCCAACACGGCAACACACCTGTGGCCAATGAGGGCCTAATGAGTAAGAGGGCTTTGTGAGAGCTCAAAACTCCCAGTGTGAATGTGGAGGGGAGAGGAGAGAGGTTCATGGACTCCCGTTGCTGAGTGGAACCTGTTGGGCAGAGTATTTGTTGAAAAACTCATCTGGAATTCTTACCAGAAGGATTTTGCACTGAAGGACTTACCTGTGTTATGAATGTCTGTCTGCTACTGGGCTGCCACCGGGCTAAACACTACAGGGATTGTTGACTGGACTCAAAGTAAGGCAGAAGATTTTGTTTGTTCTGAGAATGGGATATTGGACTGAAGGAAACCTGCCTATAATTTTGTTGTTCTAAAGCCAGAGACATTGTTTGAGTTTGACTTTTGGGACTCCATCTTCATTTGAACATTGGACTTTGAGTTACCTTTTCTGTTTAATTTCCTGGCATAACATTAAAAACCTTGATTTATTTTAACCTTTGTGTCCTTGCACTGACTGAAGGGGCCTGCTGAGAGCCGGCCAGCCTCTCGTGATATCACAATAACCAAAGGAGTGGTTCAGACCCTTTACACTGCCCATAAACACCTCCTTGAGCGCCTCCACATTCCTTTTCCACAGGATATGATGGAACATTTACACACACGTCTGTTCACATGGGATTAGTATCATCTGAGCTTATTTCTACGATTCATTTTACAAAAGGTAAAAGTTCCTGGAATCTTTACTGACACGTGAGCGCAGTCTGAATGAAGGACTGTTTCTCTGAATTCCGCCGAGACTAAAATCACTGAGAAACTCACAATAATTATTAGAAAGTCATAATTTCATCACTGGGTGGCATGGTGGTGTAGTGGTTAGCACTGTTGCCTCACAGCAAGAAGGTCCGGGTTCGAGCCCCGTGGCCGACGAGGGCCTTTCTGTGCAGTGTTTGCATGTTCTCCCCGTGTCTGCGTGGGTTTCCACCGGGTGCTCCGGTTTCCCCCACAGTCCAAAGACATGCAGGTTAGGTTAACTGGTGACTCTAAATTGAGCGTAGGTGTGAATGTGAGTGTGAATGTGTTATCTGATCATTTTTATGTTTTCTCTGATGTTTCTATGTCTCCTCACATTCAGAACAGCTCAATGACTATGGGTAGGAGAGTCATAAATGACAACACGTGTTCTCTTTGAGCAAGCTCTCTCTCGGATCTCAACCAAAATGTCAGACTCTGTAGATGATTTACTGGAAATTTTTAATTTAAATATGACCCAAATTATGGATGATATTGCTCCATTCAAAATCAAGAGTCAATGATAAGCAGAAAGCACCATGGAAGCAATACCCAGCTGTTAAACTGCTAAAGAGAGAATGTAGAAAGACTGAAAGAAAATGGCGCAAATCTAAACTTCACATCCATTATCAAATCCATAAAGAGATGCTTTGTAAATATAATTATGAAATTTGTAAAGCAAGACAGTCTTTCTTCTCCAACATCATCAACAGGAATATGAACAATGCCCGTGTGCTATTTTCAACAGTAGAGAAGCTAACTAATCCCCCACCACAATTAGCACCTGAACTTCTCTCAGTTAATAAATGCAATGAGTTTGCATCCTTCTTTAAAGGTAAAATTGATAAAATACGACATAATATTGCTCATAATATATCTCCGTTGCAAAAAATTGAAAAACTGCAATCACCAGTGACACAGACAGATAACTTCAACACAATGTCAGAATTTTGTTTAGTTGATTATGAGACTCTTGAAAAAACTGTACAAAATCTCAGTTCCTCAACATCTGAATTGGACATTCTGCCCACCAACTTTTTTAAGTCTGTTCTTCATCTTATAATTACAGATGTGCTTCAAATCATAAATACATCCCTGGAGACTGGCATTGTTCCTGTGTCCTTGAAAAAAGCCGCTGTAAAGCCCCTACTTAAAAAGAATAATCTGGATGCTTCAGTATTAAACAACTACAGGCCAATATCAAATCTACCATTCATCGGGAAAATCCTTGAAAAAATTGTCTTCAATCAATTAACTGCCTTCTTGATATCAAACAGTTGTTTTGATAACTTTCAATCAGGATTTCGTGCCAATCATAGCACTGAAACAGCGCTGATTAAAGTTATAAATGACATACGTCTTAATACTGATGCAGGCAAAACATCGGTCCTGGTATTACTGGACCTCAGTGCAGCTTTTGATACTGTTGATCACAACATACTGCTATATCGACTTGAACACTGGGTTGGGTTGACTGGTATAGTTATCAATTGGTTAAATTCATACTTAAAAGATAGAAGCTTCTTTTGCCGCTTTTCCACTACAAACGCGGCTGAGTCGGGCTGAGCCATGCCGTGCTGAGTCGGGCTGAGCGGGGCTGTTGGAGTTGCATTTCGACTACAACCACGCTGAACCGTGCTGGCTGGAAGTGGGTGGACACATTGGGTGGAGTTAGCGAAAGTGGGTGGACGTCACGTGATGTCGTTAGGCGGCGCAAACAGTGACATCAGTGATCTTTTAAGCAGTAGTCTCACAACCCAAATAGTAAACAATAAACATGGAGGACATGGAGTCATTAGTGTTGCTGGTCTTGGTGCTGTGGCTTGTTGTCACCGACAATGCCAACAGATACTGGCAAGAGCGTATAGATGAGGCGAGGCGCATAAGGCTTCAGAAATTCTTGTAATTCGTAATTATTATTCTTCCGGGTTTGCGGTGTTTACAGATCCCAGCGTGCTTGCGGGGCGTGTGTGGGCATGTGAGGACACTCCTCCTCACCAATCAGTGCACAGGGGAGTGTCTGCTCATGCCCCCAGCCTCACTCGGCTCGCTTTGGCTCGCTTCAGCCCCACTCCAAAACCGTGCGAGTTTTAAGGGCTAAGCAGGGCTGAAGCGAGCTGAGTCGTGCTGTTCTTTGGTAGTCGAAACGCGAGCCATGTCGGGCTGAAGTGAGCTGAAGTGAGCTGAAAAAGGGTAGTGGAAAAGGGCCATTTGTTACCATGGGAAATTGTTCCTCAACGTCAATGTCCTTGACCTGTGGTGTCCCCCAGGGGTCGATTCTTGGACCATTACTATTCAACCTTTATATGCTCCCACTTGGGCAAATTATCAAAAACAATTTAATTTTATATCACTGCTATGCAGATGATACCCAAATTTATTTTGCTCTATCACCTAATGATTATGCCCCCCTTGAATGTCTCTACCAGTGTATCGACCAAATCAACAACTGGATGTCACAAAATTTTCTTCAGCTGAACACAGATAAAACAGAAGTAATTCTATTTGGAAAAAAGATGAAAGACTCAGGATTACCACTATTCTTGACACAAAGGGGATTAAAACAAAAGAAATGGTTAAAAATCTTGGTGTTTTCATTGACAGCGAGCTAAACTTTGACAGGCACATGAAAGCAATCACTAAATCGGCATTTTATCACCTAAAAAACATTTCCAAACTAAGAGGACTTATGTCAAAAAATGATCTGGAAAAACTTATACATGGCTTCATCTCTAGTAGGGTTGATTACTGCAATGGCCTTTTCACAGGCCTGCCAAAAAAGACCATCAAACGACTTCAGCTGGTTCAAAATGCAGCGGCGAGGGTTCTCACATGAACAAAAAGAACAGAGCACATTACTCCAATTCTAAGGTCCCTTCACTGGCTTCCAGTAAGCTACAGAATTGACTTTAAAGCATTGCTGCTGGTGTACAAATCTCTAAATGGTACAGGGCCCAATTCCCTCTCTGATATGTTGCAGCGGCCTAACCCAATCAGATCTACCAGATCGCAGCAGCAAAATTTACTGGTAAAACCTGTTGTTAAAACAAAGTGTGGTGAAGCAGCTTTTAGGTACTATGCAGTACAGCTATGGAACCAACTGCCAGAGGACATCAAAAATGCTCCTGCTGTTGGCAGCTTCAAATCTAGACTAAAGACCAAGCTGTTTTCAGATGCTTTCTGCTAAATTATTAATATTGCCATCTCTACATGTTTTAAGCTCTTTACTTTTACAGTCTCTCCATGTTTTAAATTTTACTTAACTTTTATTCTATTTTATTCTGCTGTTTTTTTTAAATTGAACTTTTATCTCATTTTATTATTTTATTTCTATTATTGTTTAATTCTTATTAATTTTCTTCCCCATTTATTTTATGTACTTTTATTTTCTTTTGTTTACTGTTTTGCTTTTACTTCTGTAAAGCACATTGAACTGCCACTGTGTATGAAATGTGCTATATGAATAAACTTGCCTTGCCTTGAATGGTTGTCTGTGTCTATGTGTCAGCCCTGTGATGACCTGGCGACTTGTCCAGGGTGAACCCCGCCTTTCGCCCGTAGTCAGCTGGGATAGGCTCCAGCTCGCCTGCGACCCTGTAGAAGGATAAAGTGGCTAGAGATAATGAGATGAGATGAATTTCATCACCCCACCTCCTCATGAGAAACTCATCAAGTCAGAATAGGGCTTCAGTGCGTGTGATCATCTCCGTGACATTCGCCGTGTAACACCAGCACAAATACTGAAGAAATAAACGAGGACCTTAAATACATTTCTGCTGAATAATAACATTTAAACTCGGTGTAAATCTGCAGCAGGGTGTGTTTCAACAAATAAACACAGTCACCTGAGTTTCAATAAAAAAAAGCAATCAAAAGTTCCAAAAATAAAGTGCAAAACTAACCTACACACAGGTTAACTGTGGGTGGTAAAAAGAGCAACTGGACTTGCTTGAAGATTCTTGAAGACGTTTCACCTCTCATCCGAAAGGCTTCTTCAGTTCTGTCTGACTGGTAGGGAGTATCAGGTATTTAACCTCTCATGGATGAAAAGCTCATCTAAGGTGTCATTGAGTCATCCTGTTGGTGTGGGTCACTGGAGGCTGGTTGTGAACGGCCTCAAGAGTCGTTAGGGTGATCAATGGAATGCTGATTCTTTCTGTCCTCCTGTGAGTCACTGAAAACAGCTGGGTTTTGGTGTGCATTCAGTTGTCTGGGAAGTGTGCCAAGGACTGCATTGTAGGTGGCTGATAAATGATGTCTTAGACCCCCACCTCTGTTCAGTGACGGCTGTTCCAGGTTGACAAAAATGGCTTCTTTAACTCCTCTCTCATACCAACGATCCTCTCTGGCTAAATGCGTATGTTGTAATCCTGAAAAAAGTGTCCTTTTTTGTTAAGATGAATATAGACAGGTTTGGCTCGCTTCAGCCCCACTCCAAAACCGTGCGAGTTTTGGGTGCTAAGCAGGGCTGAAGCGAGCTGAGTCGTGCTGCTCTGAGGTAGTTGAAACACGAGCCGTGTCGGGCTGAAGTGAGCTGAAAAAGGGTAGTGGAAAAGGGCCAGGGATGACTGGATGACTGGGAATCTTCACAAACATGTACACAAAGGTTAGTATTTTACACTCAGATCAAGTTTAATTTGACACTAAGGCTACGTTCACACTGCAGGCTGAAGTGACTCAAATCCGATCTTTTCGCCCATATGTGACCTGTATCCGATCTTTTATTGACAATATGAACGACACAGATCCGATTTTTTCAAATCCGACCCAGGCCGTTTGGATATGTGGTGCTAATTCCGATTCCTATCCGGTCTTTTCATATGCGACTTCAGTCTGAACCGCCAGGTCGCATTCATCCGACTTACACGTCATCAACAAGCCACAAACATCACTATTCTGCGCTGAAGTAGGCGGCGGGTCTCTCAAAAAAGTTACAACAACATGGCGCATAATCACGGGCGCAGATAGAGGGTGGGACGAGTCATATTTAAATTCACCTCGTTCGGTCCCCCCTACTTATAGGGAGGAAAAAACGTCTATGCTGTCTTTCTTTGCATAAGGCAAACCTCACGGAAAAATCAAAAGACTAATTACCATTCGGTTTATTGAGGTGCACAGCAGTGTATACATAGTTGCAACAACTCACATAAAACAAAACAAAGACTGATATTCGGTTGGTTGAGCTGCGCAGACTGCACAGGTTGCGAGCTCGAGCTTGGTTGCTATGGTTACTAACAACAAGTTTGACAGGCATATCGGGGTTGGGGTTGGTTTGCTGGCAGCTTTGTCCCCCCCCAGTTTTTTGTCCCCCCCAGTTCAAAAAACGTATCTGCGCCCCTGCGCATGACATCAATGCGAGGGACGCTTCGGGCTGTGAAGGTTCTGAATCTTCTCAATGGAAGGACGCAGAGGTTAGGGAGCTGATTTCCATTTGGGGGGATGCAGCTATTCAAGCTAGATTGGATGGGTCATACCGCAACCGGGCGGTTTTACTTCCGTAAACACTGGCCATGCTCACTGCGTGTGACGTCGTCGTATCCTGCAGTGCGCATGCGGAACACTTTTAGGTCGCTTTTCGTTCATACTGAGGATCACATACAAGTCGCATATATTTGTTAATGTGAACGACCTCACAAAAAAATCGGAATTGAGCATTAAGCCTTGCAGTGTGAACGTAGCGTTAAGCACAAGCAGGCTACAGAAGGATAAATAAACTCATTTACCTTTTGAAGTTCAGCGCTCTGTTTTCATCTCAGCTCCCAAATCATCAACAGGATAAAATACACTCACACTCTCTCACACTCATACCAGCATTAACACACATAGTGACCGCTACCTGGAAGAGCTCCTGACCACACAGACAGGCCTCAACATGACCCTACTGCAGTTACACACACTCACCACACAGGGGCACTACACATACAGAGCTCCCCCTGCACATACTTGCAGTAGTTAATATCTCATCTCATCATCTGTAGCCGCTTTATCCTGTTCTACAGGGTCGCAGGCGAGCTGGAGCCTATCCCAGCTGACTACGGGCGAAAGGCGGGGTACATCCTGGACAAGTCACCAGGTCATCACAGGGCTGACACATAGACAACCATTCACACTCACATTCACACCTACGCTCAATTTAGAGTCACCAGTTAACCTAACCTGCATGTCTTTGGACTGTGGGGGAAACCGGAGCACCCGGAGGAAACCCACGCGGACACGGGGAGAACATGCAAACTCCGCACAGAAAGGCCCTCGCCGGCCACGGGGCTCGAACCCGGACCTTCTTGCTGTGAGGCGACAGCACTAACCACTACACCACCATGCCACCCATAGTTAATATTTCTTTATTTATTTAAATTACAACCCCAATTCCAAAAAGTTGGGACACTGTGTAAAACATAAAGAAAAACAGAAGGTGAAGATTTGCAAATCATGGAAACCCTATATTTCATTGAAAATAGTACAAAGACAACAGATCATATGTTGAAACTGAAATTTTTTTTTCATTTTGAATTTGATGTCAGCAAGTCAAATCAAGTTTATTTGTATCGCGCTTTTAACAATAAACATTGTCGCAAAGCAGCTTTACAAAATTTGAACGACTTAAAACATGAGCTAATTTTATCCCTAATCTATCCCCAATGAGCAAGCCTGTGGCGATGGTGGCAAGGAAAAACTCCCTCAGATGACATGAGGAAGAAACCTCGAGAGGAACCAGACTCAAAAGGGAACCCATCCTCATTTGGGCAACAACAGACAGCATGACTATAATATTAACAGTTTTAACATGAAGTCAGTTCCTTTACCTCATAAACACCATTAACAAAAGTCTTGACTAAACAGATATGTTTTCAGCTGAGACTTAAACACTGAGACTGTGTCTGATTCCCGAACATTACTTGGAAGGCTGTTCCATAACTGTGGGGCTTTGTAAGAAAAGGCTCTGCCCCCTGATGTAGCCTTCACTATACGAGGTACCAGCAGATAGCCTGCACCTTTTGATTTAAGTAGGCGTGGTGGGTCATAGAGGAGCAGAAGTTCACTCAGGTACTGTGGTGTGAGACCATTCAGTGCTTTAAAGGTCAATAGTAGTATTTTATAATCAATACGAAATCTGATTGGGAGCCAATACAGTGTGGATAAGACAGGGGTGATGGGGTCATATTTTCTAGTTCTAGTAAGGACTCTTGCTGCTGCATTTTGAACTAACTGGAGCTTGTTTATGCACTTATTGGAACATCCAGACAGTAAGGCATTACAATAATCCAACCTGGAGGGAACAAAAGCATGAACTAGTTTTTCCACGTCATGTAATGACATTAAATTTCTTATCTTAGCAATATTTCTGAGATGAAAGAAAGCTATCTGGGTGATGTTATCAATGTGAGTTTCGAATGAAAGACTGGGGTCAATAATCACTCCGAGGTCTTTTACTGCTGCACGTGAAGAAACAGAAAGGCCATCCAGAGTTACTGTGGAATCAGAAAACTTACTTCTAGCTGCATGTGGTCCGAGTACAAGTACTTCAGTCTTGTCAGAGTTAAGCAGAAGGAAGTTAATAAGCATCCAGTGTCTAATGTCCTTTACACATTCCTCAGTTCTATTAAGCTGGTGTCTCTCATCAGGTTTTGCAGAAACATACAACTGTGTGTCATCAGCATAACAGTTGAAACTAATACAATGTTTATGAATAATATCACCCAGAGGTAACATATATAAAGAAAAAAGCAGTGGACCCAAGACAGAACCTTGTGGAACACCAAACTTTACCTCAGTATGTCTAGAAATATCACCATTTATATCAACATACTCAACATACTCTTTTTTTTCTGAAATGTGTCAGCAACACATTTCAGAAAAGTTGGGACAGGGACAACAAAAGACTGAAAAAGTTGTGTAATGCTAACCCCCTCAATAATAGGACTTAGAAACTCCTTTGTCCCTCACGCCACCAGACTGTACAACTCCTCTCTGGGGGGGAGGAGGGGTAACAGGAGCACGGAGGATGGGAAGGAGCAGTAGCCTAGCCTGACAAAAAGCAATACTGGACAATGTGCAATATAATGTGCAATACCTCTCCTGCTGGACTTTTTTCATATTATATTTTTTATATTTGTATATGTTAATACTTAAATTATCTAGAAGTTTTCTTTATTTTCTATTCTCTGTTTATCCTGTAATGATGCTACTGGAATTTTAATTTCCCTGAGGGAACCCTCCCAAAGGGATTAATAAAGTTCTATCTATCTATCTATCTATCTATCTATCTATCTATCTATCTATCTATCTATCTATCTATCTATCTATCTATCTATCTATCTATCTATCTAATATGCTTAATTGTCAACAGGTCAGTAAGATAATTGGGTATAAAAAGACCCTCCCAGAGAGGTGGAGTCTCTCAGAAGTAAAGATGGGGCGGGGTTCACCACTCTGTGAAAGACTGTGTCAGCAAACAGTGCAACAATTTAAGAATAATGTTCCTCAATGTAAAACTGCAAAGAATTTGGGTATGACATCATCTATGACATCATTGAGTTACATGGAGTCAACAGGAAATCTTTTGGTGGAGATGGTGGGGACCTCGACTGGCTATCGTAGCCTGCAGGGAATCGGCCGTCAGACATTCTGTCGCATGTCCCAGACCCGGTGAAATGTAACTGAATTGTCTTGGCCAGGCCTAAGGGTCCCATCTGCATCTCATCATTGCTGAGGAGTGTGCTCCCATCACCCAATCAAGCATCCAGCCAGAGCAGGTCATGATATATTTTTTACCATATTAACATGCCATTGTGTGTCATGCCTGATGTAAAGACTCTCGTCTCTGCGAGCCTACCACACAGATTTAAATACTTGTCATTTTTAGGGCATACCTAACAACATGTTTTCTTCCCCCCCCCCCCCCCCCCAATCTGTCCCTCTGAGTTACATGTTGATCCTGGGATTGAGATGCTGGCCTCTTCTGCCCCTCGGACCTGCTTGATCCATCCTGGTGCCCTGTGTCTGGTCGGAGTTTTATCGCCCCACTCCTGTGAAGGACGGCCCCATGAGGACAGTTGAGGGTTATACCTGTTAAAACTGTTAATATTATAGTCAGGCTGTCTGTTGTTGCCCAAATGAGGATGGGTTCCCTTTTGAGTCTGGTTCCTCTCGAGGTTTCTTCCTCATGTCGTCTGAGGGAGTTTTTCCTTGCCACCGTCGCCACAGGCTTGCTCATTGGGGATAGATTAGGGATAAAATTAGCTCATGTTTTAAGTCGTTCAAATTCTGTAAAGCTGCTTTGCGACAATGTTTATTGTTAAAAGCGCTGTACAAATAAACTTGATTTGATTTGATTTGATCTATGGTCCATAATATCATTAAAAGATTCAGAGAATCTGGGGAAATCTCTGTATGAAAGAGACAAGGCTGAAAACTGACACTGGATGCCTGTGATCTTCAGGCCCTCAGGAGACACTGCATTAAAAGCAGATAAGTGTCTGTAGTAGAAATCACTGTATGGGCTCAGGAACACTTCAGAAAACCATCGTCTGTGAAAACACTTCATTACTGCATCCACAAATGCAAGTTAAACCCAGATATAAACAATATCCAGAAACCCCACCCCCTTCTCTGGGCCCGAGCTCTTTTACAATGGACTGAGATGAAGTGGAAAACTGTCCCGAGCTCTGATGAATCAAAAGTAGAAATTCTTTTCAGAAATCATGGACCTCACATCCTCCAGGCTAAAGAGGAGAGGGACCATCTGGCTTGTTATCAGTGCACAGCTCAAAAGCATTCAGCATCTGTGATGGTATGAGGGGGCATTAGTGCACATGACATGGGGAGGTTGTACATCTGGGAAGGCGTCATTAATACTGAATGATATAAACACGTTTCAGAGCAACATGCTTCCATCCAGACAAAATCTTTTTCAGGGAAGGCCTTCCTTCTTTCAGCAAGACAACGCCAAACCACTTTCTGCACATAATTACAACTGCATGGCTCCATAGTAAAAGAGTCTGGGTGCTAAACTGGCTTGCTACAGTCCCGACCTGTCTCCCATTTAAAATCTTTGTTGCATTATAAAGTGCAAAATACGACAAAGGAGACCCCGAACTGTTGAGCAACTGAAATTGTATATCAGGCGAGAATGGGACAACATTTCTCTTCCAAAACTACAGCAGTTGGTCTCCTCAGTTCCCAAACGTTTACAGAGTGTTGTTAAAAGTAGAGGTGATGCAACACAGTGCTAAACACGTCCCTGTCCCAACTTTTCTGAAACGTGTTCTCATCTCATTATCTCTAGCCGCTTTATCCTGTTCTACAGGGTCGCAGGTGAGCTGGATCCTATCCCAGCTGACTACGGGCGAAAGGCAGGGTTCACCCTGGACAAGTCGCCAGGTCATCACAGGGCTGACACATAGACACAGACAACCATTCACACTCACATTCACACCTACGCTCAATTTAGAGTCACCAGTTAACCTCACCTGCATGTCTTTGGACTGTGGGGGAAACCGGAGCACCCGGAGGAAACCCATGCAGACACAGGGAGAACATGCAAACTCCACACAGAAAGGCCCTCGCCGGCCCCGGGGCTCAAACCCGGACCTTCTTGCTGTGAGGCGACAGCGCTAACCACTACACCACCGTGCCGCCACTGAAACGTGTTGCTCACATCAAATTCAAAATGAGCTTATATTTTTCAAAAAACAATAAAATTTCTTAGTTTCAACATTTGATATGTTTTCTTTGTACTATTTTCAGTGAAATATAGGGTTTCCATGATTTGCAAATCATCACATTCTGTTTTTATTTACAGTTTACACAGCATCTCAACATTTTTGGAATTGGGGTGGTAATTTAAAATTATATGAATTTGTAATTATATATAAAATTATACTAGTACGGAAACCTCAAGTATCATTTATTACATTTTAAACTTACATTTAAAATGTTTTTAAAATCACTTACACTGTAAATATCATAAATACAGGATGTTTCAAAACAATTTGATATTATTTGAGATGTAAATATCCCAGAAACTACATGAAGCTGAACAGGCTTAATGTTGAGCAATATAAGATTTATTCCTCAAAAGTTGAATGAGAAATTCAAAGGTATGTTGATTCCATGAATGATTTCACAAATGTTCAAGCTGTGCACCGCCTGAGACACAGACACACAGACAGTCTTCCTCTTTGAACTTTTTGTGCCGTGTCCAAATCTGCATTGCAGTTGGTGCATTTTTAGAGAATTCTCTCATAAATGCACGCTGCAGTCTTGTTTGACTGTGTTCGAGTGTACTCTAACACACAAAACACCTTTTCTTTCCCAGTGAATGCCATGTCTATACCTAAAAAGATAAAAACAAAAAACATTAAACATAAAATTTTGACCTGTTTCCACACATGCTGTTAAAATTTGAGGTCAATTGAACGAGAAATGACATAGTTATTAGATTGTGAAATGATATAAAAAAATTAAACACCCTGTATAATAAAGTAGAAATATAATCAAATCAATCCTGACCAAAGAAAAATATCTCTCTCTCTCTCTCTCTCTCTCTCCATATATAAACATTTCCAATCCTAAAAATTCATTTATTTTCCAAATCCATTTCCAATCTTTCCTGTTGATTACAGGATGTGGTTTCTGATGTTTCCTCTGATTTCTGATCTGTTATTGTTCTGGTCCTGATCATCTAATCAGCTCCGTCTCTAATTTCATTATAATAAATAATTTCACTTTATTCATACAATACACTAAAATTCTGGACTCACACAGAAAAGAAACTCAGGAAATCAACCCTAAATACCTGAGAGTGCAGGATGGAGGAAGGACATACAGACACAGAGAGGAGAGATTTATTTTAAATAATGTGTTTATTATAAACCTGCAGAATCTTCATATCATAAACACAGCAATAATTCATGTGATACTGACAGAGACTGAGCTTTAATCACGTTTACTGTGAGAAAAGTCCAGAGGGTGTGATTATTTATGATTATTCATGAATTGTGAGAATCAGGTCATGTTTCATCTCACTAATAAACTTCACCCTTCCTCCAGAGCGTTCTGCACATGGCTTCAGCTTCAGCTTCTCCCAAACGTCCACTGATCTACAGACGAGACAGAAAACTCCAGGAGCTCATCAATCACCTGGGAAATAAACGTCTGATAGAAACAGCGATGCTGAAACAGTGAACATGGAAAGGTGTGTCAACTCTTCTGTTTGGATATGAGTTTGTATTTAATTTAAAAATAGAAATATAGAACATCAGTGAAAGTTAATGATGTCATTTTAACTATAACGAAATCCTTCAGTGTGTAAATCCTCAGTGGATTCTTTTATGTAATAAACTGACTGTGTGTGTGTGTGTGTGTGTGTGTGTGTGTTCCTATTAACCCCCTCAGAGGAACTGATCATCTTGAGGGTCGTTGTCCCCCTGCTTCAGAGTGTCGTGGTTAAGCCCCACCCCATTCCAGACATGTCGTCACGCTCTGAGTGATTTTAATTGAGTTTAATTTCTTCATCATCTGAAATTAATTCCTGATGACGCTGCTGCTTTCTATAGATTCAGTTTTTACAATGCTGTGATTCTTTATAAAAAAGATAAACATTATGATGATTAATAAACGCATTAAAGAACAGAAACATTATTTCGTGTCACTGGGTCCGAGTCAACGTTGTTTCAGTTTTTACGTCACTTTTATTATCAGTTTGTTTTTCTGCTATCAGCATTAAATAATCACAAACTGTGACTTTACAGCATTAATTATTTGTCATTTCTGTGGGTTTTTTTTATCTAGAACATTTTTATACTTTAAACTTAGTAAAAAACTTCAAAACAAACAAACAAACAAACAAAAAAAAAACCCAGCTGTATTTTACTCAAGAACAGTTTGTTCATGTTTCTCTCTCGTGCTGCATCAGTAGGGGGTGCAGTGCAGCTCTGAGGGGATTCGACTATCATCATCAAGACATTAAAGTTCAGGGAAAATTTCTGAATTATGGCCAAAACAGTGTATTTAAAGTGAGAATAATAACCCTGAGGGAAGCCGTGTTCTTCACTTTTACACTCTGTGTGAATTTCCATGAAAACTAACAAACAGAAAGCTCTGAAGTTCTAAACCAGACAGAAACATGTTCCTTTAATGTGTTCAATCAGATATCATGGTTTAAGGTTCAGCTGTTAATCAAAATGAAATGAAAGTCGTCTGGACTGTAGATAAATCAGCAATTTAATGAAGTCAGATGAACGTTATCTCGCTAATGTACAAATAAATCTTTAGCAAGAAAATTAAAAAAACCTGGGGCCCAAGTTGTCGATCTCCACGCGGTGGGCCCTGGAAACTGACTTCAGTCTGACAGTTTAAAGACAGACGAACGACAACACCAGACACTCGAAAGAAGCAAGAAAATGACAAACATTACAGAAGTGATTTGGGACACCCCAAAGTGACAGAGTGGAGGGGGCGGAGCTTAAGCCACAATTCTACTTTGCATTACTTTAAATACTTTAAATACTTTGCCATTAAACACTATAACAGTTTAGCAAAGCTGCTCACAGGACATGTGGAACAACAAACTCCGCCTCTGCTCTGTTCCCATTGGCTGCTGCAGGTGACCAATCACAGCACTCCCTGCAGGGTTGAAAAGGTGTGTGAGCTGCACTGTAAGAACTCTTTGAGATACAGCAGTGCTGCATTCAGGACCATCGTTACTGTGATTATTCATCATTCATCTGAGATTCGAGGTAATAACCGAGTGAGGAGGAGGAGGATGAGTGGGGAGAGGGTGAGTGAGAGGAAGAGGAGGAGAGAGACGGGGCTGAGTGTCTTGGGATTAGTGCTGCTGTTATACACTGCTGTACAACTTATCTTCTACAGCGCAACACACACTGCTGAACAACATCACAGAGGGAAACGGGCGCTTGGTGAGTGTGTGTGTGTGTGTGTGTGTGTGTGTGTGTGTGTGTGTGTGTGTGTGTGTGTGTGTGTGTGTGTGTGTGTGTGAGTGTCTGAGAGACCAAATGTCCCCATAAGGACAGGACATCTGATATTTGTCAGGTCCCAATGAGGAAAACGCCTTTATTACAAAAAGCTCATCATTTACTTTATAAACTAAAGAGCTGAAAACTTTTTAATAAATTAGTTTTTAATATATTTCGTGATAATAATATCAGTGAAAGGTCCTCAAAAGGATAGGGAGACAAAGGGGTGTGTGTGTGTGTGTGTGTGTGTGTGTGTGTGTTTCCAGTATTTCCACGTACAGTCAAGAATCAAGAAATAAAACTACAGGAATATGCAGACAGTATAACACACACACACACACACACACACACACACACACACACAAGAGTATTTAGTAATTTAACTCATTTCCAGTAGAGACAATTATTTTGTTCAGTCATTTTCAGATTTTTAGATAGATAAATACATAAAATTGTATTTCACTGTGATTTAAATCACTGCATCACCTGAAACTCAGCATCTTTGAAGGTGTTAAGCTCCGCCCACTTCATGAATCCAGTTGTGTGGCTGTCCAGCTGTGTCCCTGATCACTGACTCCAGTAACACACTGCTACACTTTCACATCTCCTTTACTGTAAAAATCCCACATTCATTTCTCATCGTTTCTGCTTTCAGCAAACTTTACACACTCACTCCTGCTGCGAATTAAACAAACATTACAAAGGAATTTCATAAAATGTGATTATTGTCGGATTAATGTTAGATCTTGAAAATGACATTTTATAGACAGTGTTCAGGACAGAAGTGATTTTCCATCGAAGTGTAAAAGTTGTCACAGTGAAATAAATATAATTTTAAGATTTAAATCATACAAAGATTACATTTTTTAATTACACAGAGTCAACTGAATCATTTTCATAAAATGTAAATGAAAAAAAACTTCAGATACAAAGAAACTCAGTAGGTTTTCACGACAAAGTTATGTTTTTGTACATTTTTATCCTCCTTTGTCATCAGTTCCTCCTTCTGTCAGTGTTTAAGGATAAAAACTGTTTTATTTGAGTTTCTATTTAAAGTAATTGTTTATTTTCACTCAGACGTGTGAACAGGTGGAATGTAAAATCCAGTTTTGTTTCTGCTGAAGTTCAGGTTTATCAGACTTCAGGAAAACAGATGTGTGCTGCAGATGTGTTTAATGTGGTTTAGTGTTTATGAGGATTATCTGATCATTGTTTAATCGTTAAAGCCAGAATTATTAGCGGAGCTCCCAGCGGAGCACCATACCTAAGAAAAAATGGTAAACCCATCGAGTCGATTTTTTTGTGGTTTGTCCATGTACGTGGACCACCAGTCATACACACCGCCTAGTGGCCAGTGTTAGTAATTACCAGTCATACACACCGCCTAGTGGCCAGTGTTAGTAATTACCAGTCATACACACCGCCTAGTGGCCAGTGTTAGTAATTACCAGTCATACACACCGCCTAGTGGCCAGTGTTAGTAATTACCAGTCATACACACCGCCTAGTGGCCAGTGTTAGTAATTACCAGTCATACACACCGCCTAGGGGCCAGTGTTAGTAATTACCAGTCATACACACAGCCTAGTGGCCACTGTTAGTAATTACCAGTCATACACACTGCCTAGTGGCCAGCGTTAGTAATTACCAGTCATACACACCGCCTAGTGGCCACTGTTAGTAATTACCAGTCATACACACTGCCTAGTGGCCAGTGTTAGTAATTACCAGTCATACACACAGCCTAGTGGCCAGTGTTAGTAATTACCAGTCATACACACCGCCTAGTGGCCAGTGTTAGTAATTACCAGTCATACACACCGCCTAGTGGCCAGTGTTAGTAATTACCAGTCATACACACCGCCTAGGGGCCAGTGTTAGTAATTACCAGTCATACACACAGCCTAGTGGCCACTGTTAGTAATTACCAGTCATACACACTGCCTAGTGGCCAGCGTTAGTAATTACCAGTCATACACACCGCCTAGTGGCCACTGTTAGTAATTACCAGTCATACACACTGCCTAGTGGCCAGTGTTAGTAATTACCAGTCATACACACTGCCTAGTGGCCACTGTTAGTAATTACCAGTCATACACACTGCCTAGTGGCCAGTGTTAGTAATTACCAGTCATACACACAGCCTAGTGGCCACTGTTAGTAATTACCAGTCATACACACTGCCTCATAGCCAGTGTTTGTAATTACCAGTCATACACACAGCCTAGTGGCCAGTGTTAGTAATTACCAGTCATACACACTGCCTAGTGGCCACTGTTAGTAATTACCAGTCATACACACTGCCTAGTGGCCAGCGTTAGTAATTACCAGTCATACACACTGCCTAGTGGCCACTGTTAGTAATTACCAGTCATACACACTGCCTAGTGGCCAGTGTTAGTAATTACCAGTCATACACACCGCCTAGTGGCCAGTGTTAGTAATTACCAGTCATACACACCGCCTAGTGGCCAGTGTTAGTAATTACCAGTCATACACACAGCCTAGTGGCCAGTGTTAGTAATTACCAGTCATACACACCGCCTAGTGGCCAGTGTTAGTAATTACCAGTCATACACACTGCCTAGTGGCCACTGTTAGTAATTACCAGTCATACACACTGCCTAGTGGCCAGTGTTAGTAATTACCAGTCATACACACTGCCTAGTGGCCACTGTTAGTAATTACCAGTCATACACACTGCCTAGTGGCCAGCGTTAGTAATTACCAGTCATACACACTGCCTAGTGGCCACTGTTAGTAATTACCAGTCATACACACTGCCTAGTGGCCAGTGTTAGTAATTACCAGTCATACACACCGCCTAGTGGCCAGTGTTAGTAATTACCAGTCATACACACCGCCTAGTGGCCAGTGTTAGTAATTACCAGTCATACACACAGCCTAGTGGCCAGTGTTAGTAATTACCAGTCATACACACCGCCTAGTGGCCAGTGTTAGTAATTACCAGTCATACACACTGCCTAGTGGCCACTGTTAGTAATTACCAGTCATACACACTGCCTAGTGGCCAGTGTTAGTAATTACCAGTCATACACACCGCCTAGTGGCCAGTGTTAGTAATTACCAGTCATACACACTGCCTCATAGCCAGTGTTTGTAATTACCAGTCATACACACAGCCTAGTGGCCAGTGTTAGTAATTACCAGTCATACACACTGCCTAGTGGCCACTGTTAGTAATTACCAGTCATACACACTGCCTAGTGGCCAGCGTTAGTAATTACCAGTCATACACACTGCCTAGTGGCCACTGTTAGTAATTACCAGTCATACACACTGCCTAGTGGCCAGTGTTAGTAATTACCAGTCATACACACCGCCTAGGGGCCAGTGTTAGTAATTACCAGTCATACACACTGCCTCATAGCCAGTGTTTGTAATTACCAGTCATACACACCGCCTAGTGGCCAGTGTTAGTAATTACCAGTCATACACACCGCCTAGTGGCCAGTGTTAGTAATTACCAGTCATACACACTGCCGAGTGGCCACTGTTAGTAATTACCAGTCATACACACTGCCTCATAGCCAGTGTTTGTAATTACCAGTCATACACACAGCCTAGTGGCCAGTGTTAGTAATTACCAGTCATACACACTGCCTAGTGGCCACTGTTAGTAATTACCAGTCATACACACTGCCTAGTGGCCAGCGTTAGTAATTACCAGTCATACACACCGCCTAGTGGCCAGTGTTAGTAATTACCAGTCATACACACTGCCTCATAGCCAGTGTTTGTAATTACCAGTCATACACACAGCCTAGTGGCCAGTGTTAGTAATTACCAGTCATACACACTGCCTAGTGGCCACTGTTAGTAATTACCAGTCATACACACTGCCTCATAGCCAGTGTTTGTAATTACCAGTCATACACACAGCCTAGTGGCCAGTGTTAGTAATTACCAGTCATACACACTGCCGAGTGGCCACTGTTAGTAATTACCAGTCATACACACTGCCTCATAGCCAGTGTTTGTAATTACCAGTCATACACACAGCCTAGTGGCCAGTGTTAGTAATTACCAGTCATACACACTGCCTAGTGGCCACTGTTAGTAATTACCAGTCATACACACTGCCTAGTGGCCAGTGTTAGTAATTACCAGTCATACACACTGCCTAGTGGCCACTGTTAGTAATTACCAGTCATACACACTGCCTAGTGGCCAGTGTTAGTAATTACCAGTCATACACACCGCCTAGGGGCCAGTGTTAGTAATTACCAGTCATACACACTGCCTCATAGCCAGTGTTTGTAATTACCAGTCATACACACAGCCTAGTGGCCACTGTTAGTAATTACCAGTCATACACACAGCCTAGTGGCCAGTGTTAGTAATTACCAGTCATACACACAGCCTAGTGGCCAGTGTTAGTAATTACCAGTCATACACACTGCCTAGTGGCCACTGTTAGTAATTACCAGTCATACACACTGCCTAGTGGCCAGTGTTAGTAATTACCAGTCATACACACTGCCTAGTGGCCAGTGTTAGTAATTACCAGTCATACACACAGCCTAGTGGCCACTGTTAGTAATTACCAGTCATACACACTGCCTCATAGCCAGTGTTTGTAATTACCAGTCATACACACAGCCTAGTGGCCAGTGTTAGTAATTACCAGTCATACACACTGCCTAGTGGCCACTGTTAGTAATTACCAGTCATACACACTGCCTAGTGGCCAGCGTTAGTAATTACCAGTCATACACACTGCCTAGTGGCCACTGTTAGTAATTACCAGTCATACACACTGCCTAGTGGCCAGTGTTAGTAATTACCAGTCATACACACCGCCTAGTGGCCAGTGTTAGTAATTACCAGTCATACACACCGCCTAGTGGCCAGTGTTAGTAATTACCAGTCATACACACAGCCTAGTGGCCAGTGTTAGTAATTACCAGTCATACACACCGCCTAGTGGCCAGTGTTAGTAATTACCAGTCATACACACTGCCTAGTGGCCACTGTTAGTAATTACCAGTCATACACACTGCCTAGTGGCCAGTGTTAGTAATTACCAGTCATACACACCGCCTAGTGGCCAGTGTTAGTAATTACCAGTCATACACACTGCCTCATAGCCAGTGTTTGTAATTACCAGTCATACACACAGCCTAGTGGCCAGTGTTAGTAATTACCAGTCATACACACTGCCTAGTGGCCACTGTTAGTAATTACCAGTCATACACACTGCCTAGTGGCCAGCGTTAGTAATTACCAGTCATACACACTGCCTAGTGGCCACTGTTAGTAATTACCAGTCATACACACTGCCTAGTGGCCAGTGTTAGTAATTACCAGTCATACACACCGCCTAGGGGCCAGTGTTAGTAATTACCAGTCATACACACTGCCTCATAGCCAGTGTTTGTAATTACCAGTCATACACACCGCCTAGTGGCCAGTGTTAGTAATTACCAGTCATACACACCGCCTAGTGGCCAGTGTTAGTAATTACCAGTCATACACACTGCCGAGTGGCCACTGTTAGTAATTACCAGTCATACACACTGCCTCATAGCCAGTGTTTGTAATTACCAGTCATACACACAGCCTAGTGGCCAGTGTTAGTAATTACCAGTCATACACACTGCCTAGTGGCCACTGTTAGTAATTACCAGTCATACACACTGCCTAGTGGCCAGCGTTAGTAATTACCAGTCATACACACTGCCTAGTGGCCACTGTTAGTAATTACCAGTCATACACACTGCCTAGTGGCCAGTGTTAGTAATTACCAGTCATACACACCGCCTAGGGGCCAGTGTTAGTAATTACCAGTCATACACACTGCCTCATAGCCAGTGTTTGTAATTACCAGTCATACACACAGCCTAGTGGCCAGTGTTAGTAATTACCAGTCATACACACTGCCTAGTGGCCAGCGTTAGTAATTACCAGTCATACACACTGCCTAGTGGCCACTGTTAGTAATTACCAGTCATACACACTGCCTAGTGGCCAGCGTTAGTAATTACCAGTCATACACACTGCCTAGTGGCCAGCGTTAGTAATTACCAGTCATACACACTGCCTAGTGGCCAGTGTTAGTAATTACCAGTCATACACACCGCCTAGGGGCCAGTGTTAGTAATTACCAGTCATACACACTGCCTCATAGCCAGTGTTTGTAATTACCAGTCATACACACAGCCTAGTGGCCACTGTTAGTAATTACCAGTCATACACACAGCCTAGTGGCCAGTGTTAGTAATTACCAGTCATACACACCGCCTAGTGGCCAGTGTTAGTAATTACCAGTCATACACACTGCCGAGTGGCCACTGTTAGTAATTACCAGTCATACACACTGCCTCATAGCCAGTGTTTGTAATTACCAGTCATACACACAGCCTAGTGGCCAGTGTTAGTAATTACCAGTCATACACACTGCCTAGTGGCCACTGTTAGTAATTACCAGTCATACACACTGCCTAGTGGCCAGCGTTAGTAATTACCAGTCATACACACTGCCTAGTGGCCACTGTTAGTAATTACCAGTCATACACACTGCCTAGTGGCCAGTGTTAGTAATTACCAGTCATACACACCGCCTAGGGGCCAGTGTTAGTAATTACCAGTCATACACACTGCCTCATAGCCAGTGTTTGTAATTACCAGTCATACACACAGCCTAGTGGCCAGTGTTAGTAATTACCAGTCATACACACCGCCTAGTGGCCACTGTTAGTAATTACCAGTCATACACACCGCCTAGTGGCCAGTGGTAGTAATTACCAGTCATACACACCGCCTAGTGGCCAGTGTTAGTAATTACCAGTCATACACACCGCCTAGTGGCCAGTGTTAGTAATTACCAGTCATACACACTGCCTCATAGCCAGTGTTTGTAATTACCAGTCACACACACCGCCTAGTGGCCAGTGTTAGTAATTACCAGTCATACACACTGCCTAGTGGCCACTGTTAGTAATTACCAGTCATACACACTGCCTCATAGCCAGTGTTTGTAATTACCAGTCATACACACTGCCTAGTGGCCACTGTTAGTAATTACCAGTCATACACACTGCCTAGTGGCCAGTGTTTGTAATTACCAGTCATACACACCGCCTAGTGGCCAGCGTTAGTAATTACCAGTCATACACACTGCCTAGTGGCCAGCGTTAGTAATTACCAGTCATACACACCGCCTAGGGGCCAGTGTTAGTAATTACCAGTCATACACACTGCCTCATAGCCAGTGTTTGTAATTACCAGTCATACACACCGCCTTGTGGCCACTGTTAGTAATTACCAGTCATACACACCGCCTAGTGGCCACTGTTAGTAATTACCAGTCATACACACCGCCTAGTGGCCAGTGTTAGTAATTACCAGTCATACACACCGCCTAGTGGCCAGTGTTAGTAATTACCAGTCATACACACTGCCTCATAGCCAGTGTTTGTAATTACCAGTCATACACACAGCCTAGTGGCCAGTGTTAGTAATTACCAGTCATACACACTGCCTAGTGGCCAGCGTTAGTAATTACCAGTCATACACACTGCCTAGTGGCCACTGTTAGTAATTACCAGTCATACACACCGCCTAGGGGCCAGCGTTAGTAATTACCAGTCATACACACTGCCTAGTGGCCAGCGTTAGTAATTACCAGTCATACACACCGCCTAGGGGCCAGTGTTAGTAATTACCAGTCATACACACCGCCTAGGGGCCAGTGTTAGTAATTACCAGTCATACACACCGCCTAGGGGCCAGTGTTAGTAATTACCAGTCATACACACTGCCTCATAGCCAGTGTTAGTAATTACCAGTCATACACACTGCCTCATAGCCAGTGTTTGTAATTACCAGTCATACACACCGCCTAGTGGCCAGTGTTAGTAATTACCAGTCATACACACTGACTAGTGGCCACTGTTAGTAATTACCAGTCATACACACCGCCTAGTGGCCAGTGCTAGCCAGTAAAGAAATAAAACAAAAGAGACTGGCTATGGCGGCACGGTGGTGTAGTGGTTAGCACTGTCGCCTCACAGCAAGAAGGTCCTGGGTTCGAGCCCTGGGGCCAGCGAGGGCCTTTCTGTGTGGAGTTTGAATGTTCTCCCCGTGTCCACGTGGGTTTCCTCCGGTTTCCCCCACAGTCCAAAGACATGCAGGTTAGGTTAACTGGTGACTCTAAATTGAGCGTAGGTGTGAATGTGAGTGTGAATGGTTGTCTGTGTCTATGTGTCAGCCCTGTGATGACCTGGCGACTTGTCCAGGGTGTACCCCGCCTTTCACCCGTAGTCAGCTGGGATAGGCTCCAGCTCGCCTGCGACCCTGTAGAAGGATAAAGTGGCTAGAGATAATGAGATGAGATGAGACTGGCTATGATATAAGAAAATTCTACAACCCAGAAACAGATGGGAGCTCTGCTTTTAGGCAGTGCCTAAATCTATATATTATTGGGTTTTTTTTCTGTTCATGTTGCAGTTAGAGACAGAAAATCCACAGCTTTTATTTTTTATTTTTACAACATTAACCTGTAAAATTTATAGTTTTTTTATTTTGTTGTATGAATTGAATTGTAACACTGTGTGAATAAAAAATTACTGTGAAGGAGGTGAAATTGATCTGAAGGAGATGAAAGGTGACCATCTCATTTAACACACCGGGTTAGTACTGATCTGGGCTAATACTGATCTAGGTTAGTACTGATCGGGGTCAGTACTGATCCGGGTTACGCCTGTGTTGTAGCCCAGCACAAGCTCGTAACATTAAGGGGGAGACACACAACAAAACGGCTCAAGTCTAGGGTTTATTATTATTGACAGAACCAAAATTAACAAAAAACTGGAGACGGTCGGCTTGAGCAAAACAGGGCATCATCACATGAGGCACGGATGGACCGATATCGACAAAGTGTGTTTCATCTGGAATGGTGTCAAGCAGGTTTATATAGGCCCCTCCCACCATGGACCAGGTGCTTCTGACCTATTGAATAACAGGTAAAAGAGAAAGATATGCCATCAACAGGGGTAGACCTTGCTTACTATGCATTTTATTTAGGCAGCCACCATGGGGAACGTAACACCCCCACCCCAAAATGGTAACTGGTCGCCACAAAAAATAAAAAAATCAAGTATTCAAATAAGTTAATACATTTTTCAGTAAAGGCATTTTAGTGAGTGGGCAGCTCATGGGTTGGAGCAAGGCACATATCAAGTCAACGTAATGCTCAATTTTAATGCCCAAAAGATCATATTACATGTCAAAAATCATTAGTAGTTATAGTTACCATGCCACCTGCAAGAGTTCAGAACAAATGAATACATTACTACATGCAATAGGGTAGTAGGTATATGTCTGTGAAGATTATCAGTCATCCAGGTCATGGTAAACTGTGGGTGGTAAAAGAGAGCAACTGGACTTGCTTGAAGATTCTTGAAGATGTTTCACCTCTCATCCAAAAGGCTTCTTCAGTTCTGTCTGACGAATAGGGAGTATCAGGTATTTATCCTCTCGTGGATGAAAAGCTCATCTAAGGTGTCGTTGAGTCATCCTGTTGGTGTGGGTCAATTGGGGGCTGGTTGTGAATGGCCTCGAGAGTCGTTAGGATGATCAATGGATTGCCCATTAGGATGATCAATGGGATGCTGATTCTCTCTGTCCTCCTGCGAGTCACTCACTACGTTTACATGCACATAGAGAGAATCGAATTTCTGCCGTTGCTCGACTGAAATCGAAGTTCAAAATGCCATGTATACACCTTAATTCGGCTGAAATTGAACCGAACTTGATTTCTCGGAATCGAGCTACACGACCTAGTTTATGCGATTTCTGCCAAGCTATTTTGCGCATGTATACCCTATCGAGATAGTTGTCGAGCTACTTCCAGAAGTGACGAGTGACGAGACCACAAGCGGGAAACACAACAGTCTCGGTCGGCATGACAACGAATCATGACAACGGCATGAATCTTTTCTTTTTGTGGCATTGTTTGCACTGTTAAAATTTAGCTCACTTACTGTATCACCAAATACATCTGTACAGCTGTTACATAGCTGTGAATTGTGTACATAAACAAGTCACTGTATTTGTGTGTGTGTGTGTGTGTATGTATGTGTGTATATATATATCTCATCTCATCTCATCTCATTATCTCTAGCCGCTTTATCCTTCTACAGGGTCGCAGGCAAGCTGGAGCCTATCCCAGCTGACTACGGGCGAAAGGTGGGGTACACCCTGGACAAGTCGCCAGGTCATCACAGGGCTGACACATAGACACAGACAACCATTCACACTCACATTCACACCTACGCTCAATTTAGAGTCACCAGTTAACCTAACCTGCATGTCTTTGGACTGTGGGGGAAACCGGAGCACCCGGAGGAAACCCACGCGGACACGGGGAGAACATGCAAACTCCACACAGAAAGGCCCTCGCCGACCCCGGGGCTCGAACCCAGGACCTTCTTGCTGTGAGGCGACAGCGCTAACCACTACACCACCGTGCCGCCCTGTGTATATATATATATATATATATATATATATACACACACACATGTCCAACATCTGAAGAATGTCAATAAAAACAAAACAATTGAACTTTTTGTGTGTTTATTAAGACATAAGTTAAATTGTAAGCAAAAAAATATATTTTTTTGTAAGCAAAAAATGGACTTTAGAAAAATATTATTGTGCAAAATAAGTTGTCTTACAAAACAGTGGTCTGTGCTGGACAGTTTGTAGCCATAGTCTGTTAGAGCAAGCCTAACAGCTTGAACACGGAACTGCTAGTGTTGCCAGATTGGGGGTTTTAAGTGCATTTTAGCGGATTTGAACATGTTTTGGGCTGGAAAACGTCAGCAGTATCTGGCAACACTATAGCTCTTCTTCATGACGACAACCGGAAATGTACCAACACGATGGGGCGTGTAGCGCCACGTGTGGCTCGGGTGCACAATGCACCTTGCACAATAGCCCAATTTCACTTGTGCATGTAGGATTGGATTTCTCTGGCACCCCTGCTGGGACCCTTTGCTCGATTACCAACAGCAGCTCGATTTGGACGTGCATGTAAACGTAGTCACTGAAAACAGCTGGGTTTTGGTGTGCATTCAGTTGTCTGGGAAGTGTGCCAAGGACTGCATTGTAGGTGGCTGATAAATGACGTCTTAGACCCCCACATCTGTTCAGTGATGGCCGTTCCAGGTTGACAAAAATGGCTTCTTTAAGGGCCAATTTATGCTGACAACCCAGTCCTCACAGATGGCATCGCAGATGGCATCTGCGAAGCCCCCCCTTCGCAGACGCTCTGTGCGCACCTCCCAAAAATTGTGACCACTGCAAACAGCCTCGCAGACAGTGTTGCAGACAAGAGGGCTCTGATTGGTCCACTCTACATCCACTGTACACGCACTTCCGCTTCCCTACTTTCCCGGTTTGGTTTGTTTTCATGACCACCATTTTTAAAAACACGAACGAAGATGGAGCAGACTGGTTGATTGAGGAAGTGAGGAAGTACGTACATCTATACAACTCCAGTTCTAGTCATTATAAGTAACCGGAGGATAAACACTCCACTAACCACACCCACCAACTACTCCTAGCGATTTCGCGACTTCGCGCCCCCTTGCGTTGTGGCAGTGAATAACATCGCACACGCCTATTACTCCCTGCTCAATGATAAATTACAACTGTCTGTGAAAAGCTATCTGCGAAAGCCTTGTCGGAAGATCATGCAGAGGCCTTAACTCCTCGCTCATACCAACGATCCTCTCTGGCTAAAATGCGTACGTTGCAATCCTGAAATGAGTGTCCTTTGTTGTTAAGATGAAGGGAGACAGCAGAGTCCTGGCCTGAGGAACTGGCTCTCCTGTGCTGAGCCATGCGCCTGTGAAGCGGTTGCTTTGTCTCCCCAATATACGAGTCCGTGCATTCCTCACTGCACTGAATGGCATACACTATGTTGTCCTGTTTGTGTCTGGGTATTTTGTCCTTATGGTGGACCAGTTTCTGCTTCAGGGTGTTACTGGGTCTGAAATGTACCGGAATGTTGTGTTTGTAGAAGATCCTTCTGAGTTTCTCAGATAGACCAGAAATGTAGGGAATGACAATGTTCTTGCGTTTGTTCCTGTTATCCTCCTTGTCCGTTATGTTCCTTTTTCTGCTCTTGAGGAAAGACCAGTTGGGATACCTGCAGTTCTGAAGTGCTTTCTTGATGTGATTCTGCTCCTTCTCTTTTCCCTCTATCGTTGTAGGGATATTCTGAGCCCTGTGTTGCAAGGTCCTAATGACCCCCAATTTGTGTTCCAGTGGGTCTTTTATATGTAAATCCAACACAAACATATGTGGATTTACATATAAAAGGCATATACATTTTAAACTGTAAAATATAATTTAAAACTACAAACATTACATGAAGCATACAAAGACGGTGTAATTCATTATACACATTATCTGTAAAAAACATGCACAATGTTCACTTCATACATACTAGATTTTCATTAAAAATTTGTATGAGGAAAATGCAAAATGGGCCACTTTCAGAAGTAAATCATACATGGCATATATATTTATTTATAAATCCTTATAAGGATTTATCCTTATATTTATAAGGATTTACTACTAAGACCGTGGTAAACTCTTATAAGTTCTTTACTGTTCTTTTTCGTATGGGAGCACGGGGGCCTGCTTCTACTGCGGTCAGCTGGGACACATCTGCTGAGCCTGCCCGCTAAAAGGACAAGCCCACCAGTGAATCAAGGGGCCTTGATGGGCAACACTTGGAACCAGTCCCCCATTAATCGTCCATTACTTCCTGTCATCATTATCTGTGACAACCAGCATCTCCGTCTCCAGGCTCTTGTTGACTGGGGGGCAGACAGGAACCAGATCTGCTCCGCCACTGCCAAACGTCTGGAAATCCCACTACTTGCTCTCGACATCCCTCTCACAGTCCTGACACTCAATGACACTGGCTTGACCAGCATCACCCACCTTACCGCCCCACTCACCCTAAGGATTTCCGGTAACCACTCAGAAACCATCCAGTTTCATGTCATGAACAACCCCCACTTACCCATCGTCCTAGGATTACCATGGTTAATGCAGCACAACCCCCACCTTAACTGGGCTGACAACACCATCCTAAGCTGGAGCCAGTCCTGCCTAGCTTCTTGTCTGAACTCTGCTCTGCCTCCCACCAAACCATCGCAGCCTTCAGCCAGCGAGTTCCCCGACCTCTCTCACATGCCTTTGGAATATCTGGATCTCAAACTCATTTTCAGTAAGACCCGAGCAGTGTTCCTCCCTCCTCACAGACCCTATGACTGTGGAATCGACCTCTACCCAGGACAGCGCCACCCAAAGGATGACTCTACTCTCTCTCTCCCATCGAAAGGCAAGCCATGGAGAAGTACATCTCCAAATCTTTGGCAGTTGGGATCATCTACCCTTCCTCCTCCCCAGCAGGGGCAGGATTCTTCTTCATGGAAAAGAAGGACAAGTCACTCTGCCCCTGCATTGACTATTGGGGTCTCAATGCCATCACAGTCAAGAACGGCTACCCACTACCATTCATGACCACGGCCTTTGAACTATTCCAGGGAGTCAAGGTATTCACCAAGCTAGATCTACGCAATGCATACCATCTCATCAGGATCAGGGAGGGGGACGAGTAGAAGACAGCCTTTAACACCACCACTGATCACTATGAGTACCTTGTGGTCCCTTTCGGCCTGACCAATGCGCCCACAGTCTTCCAGGCACTCGTTAATGACGTCTTAAGGGACTTCCTAAACATCTTCATTTTTGTGTACCTGGATGACATCCTGATCTTTTCTCACTCCCTGGAGGAACATCGGGGTCATGTCCAGCAGGTCCTCCAGTCCCTGCTTGAGAACAAGTTGTTCATCAAGGTGGAAAAGAGCGAGTTCCACCAAGGCTGTGTCTCATTCTTGGGGTTCATCATCTCTCCAGCAAAGATCCAGATGGACCCCCTCAAGCTGGAGGCAGTAGCTGACTGGCCCACCCCATCTTCGAGATGAGAGCTCCAGCACTTCCTGGGGTTTGCCAACTTCTACAGGCGTTTCATCCATGACTTCAGCATGGTGGCCAGATCTCTCTCAGCCCTGATCTTGACCAAGACCAAGTTTAAGTGGGGGGAGGCAGCAGATAAAGCCTTTTCCAGTCTCAAGCACAAGTTTACCACAGCACCCATTCTCACCATACCTGATTCAACCAAGCAGTTTATCGTCGAGGTCGATGCCTCCGAGTCAGGGGTCAGAGCCATGCTATCCCAGAGGGCCAATGACAACAAGGTCCACCCATGCTCCTTCTCTCGCTGGCTATCCCCAGCCAAATGGAACTACGATATCGGCGACCGAGAACTACTGGCCATGAAACTAGCCTTGGAGGAGTGGAGGCACTGGCTCAAGGGGTCTGATCTCCCTTTCCTAGTCTGGATCAACCATAAAAACCTGGAGTACCTCAAGTCCGCCAAACATCTCAATTCCCGTCAAGCCTGTTGGTCTCTCTTTTTCCTCCCGGTTCAACTTCACGCTCTCCTACTGCCCAGGCTCCAAGAATGGCAAACCCGACACCCTGTCCAGGATGTTCTCTTCCCACCAAGAGGAGTCCAAGCCACCGGAGACCATCCTTCCTCCACGCTGCCTGGTGGGAGCCACTATTCTAGAGGTTGAGATGCTCGTGCAGAAGGCACTGGAGCAGGACCCTGGTGAAGGTAACTCCAACAACATTCCTCATAACCATCTGTTTGTTTCGTGTCCTGTGTGAACTCAGGTGCTGCAGTGGGGTCATGGCTCCAAGCTGGCCTGTCATCTGCGAGCCACCCAAACCCTGGCTCTCATCCAGCAGCACTTTTGGTGGCCATCTATCAAGGAGGACATCCAGGAGTTCGTGGCAGCCTGTGACACATGCTCCCAGAACAAGACAGCCAATTGACCCCCTGCCAGCTTACTAAGACCCCTTCCAACTCCGCATTGACCTTGGTCTCACATTGTCCTGGACTTTATCACAGGACTCCCAAACTCAGGTGGCAACACATGCAATCTCACTGTTATTAACCATTTTTCTAAGACCATCCATTTCACTTCTCTGCCCAAGCTCCCCTTAGCCAAAAAGACCGCAGAACTACTCATCCACCATGTTTTCCACCTACATGGTCTGCCTACCAACATTGTTTCTGACTGGGGTCCTCAGTTCACTGCACAGTTCTGGAGAGCCTTCTGCAAACTCATTGGGCGCCACTTGTAGTCTCTCCTTAGGCTTCCACCCACAGACCAACAGCCAGGCAGAACGGGCAAACCAGGCTTTGGAGGTTGCACTCAAGTGCATGGCATCCAGGGATGCCAGTTCTTGGAGCAAGTACCTACCATGGATTGAATATGCACATAACATTCTTCCTTCCTCTGCCACAGGTCTCTCTCCATTCCAGTGCTCACTAGGTTACCAACCATCACTGTTCCCCAGCCAAGAGATGGAGGTCACCGTACCCTCAGCCCAGCTCTTTATACACCGCTGCAGGAGGATGTGGGCATTGGCCTGGAGAAGACTCATTTGCTCCACACTCACATCCAAGAGGCAGGCCGACAAACGTCACTCCAAGGCACCCACCTACCAAGTAGGTCAACGAGTTATGCTCTCCACGTGCCACCTGCCACTTAGGACCGTCTCTTGTAAGCTAGCACCCAGGTTCCTTGGACCCTTCCTCATCAAAAAGGTAATCAACCCATGTTCTGTTAGACTGGCATTACTACTCACCATGTGACGTGTTCACCCTACCTTTCATGTATCTCAGCTTAAACCTCTGGTCTCTAGTTCTTTGCTAGAATACCCTTTCCCCAGTCTTGTTCTGAGAAGTTTGTTTGTCTTGATCTACACTGTTCCCAGCAGATGAATATTTACCGCATAGCCAATCTCTAGAACTGACTTTATCTCATCTCATTATCTCTAGCCGCTTTATCCTGTTCTACAGGGTCGCAGGCGAGCTGGAGCCTATCCCAGCTGACTACGGGCGAAAGGTGGGGTACACCCTGGACAAGTCGCCAGGTCATCACAGGGCTGACACATAGACACAGACAACCATTCACAGTCACATTCACACCTACGGTCAATTTAGAGTCACCAGTTAACCTAACCTGCATGTCTTTGGACTGTGGGGGAAACCAGAGCACCCGGAGGAAACCCACGCGGACACGGGGAGAACATGCAAACTCCACACAGAAAGGCCCTCACCGGCCACAGGGCTCGAACCCGGACCTTCTTTCTGTGAGGCGACAGCGCTAACCACTACACCACCATGCCGCCCCAGAACTGACTTTATGAGATAAAAAAATACTCATCAGCTAATACAGCAGCCTTTTTGATGGTGTCGGCCTTTTGCTCGCTCACATGTTGCTACAGTCTCTGGTAAGCAGTCTCTAAACTCTTCCAGAAATACAAGTTATCTTAATTTCTCAAAACTATCAACATCTTGTGAGTTCCACCACCTATTGAATAGAGCTTCCTTTTCATGAGCAAATTCTACGAACGTCTGAAAATCAACTTTTCAATAACGCCTAAATTTCTGACAATAGGCCTCTTGGACAAGTTGATATGATCATAAAATTGCTGTTTTTATGACATTGTAAAAGCAGCATGATCTAGTGATAATGATGAATAAATCCCTTGCGCTTTTCCCACTAAGACACATTGCAAGAGAAATGTCCAGACCCACTTGGGCCACTGTAGAGTCATGGCAACATGCTCAAAGTGAGGGAAATTTTTTTTTACATCCTTCTCAGCAAAGGGCGGCACCATTCCAATATTTCAGCTTATGTCAAAACTGTCTGTATCTTGGGAAGCGTCTTTTCTTGCCTCAATATCCAGTTTTCTTAAGGCCAACTCGTTCTCCAGCTCCTGCTCCCTACCTTTGACCAGGAGCCATTCACATTCAATATCAAATCAATCAAATCAAATCAAGTTTATTTGTATCGCGCTTTTAACAATAAACATTGTCGCAAAGCAGCTTTACAGAATTTGAACGACTTAAAACATGAGCTAATTTTATCCCTAATCTATCCCCAATGAGCAAGCCTGTGGCGACGGTGGCAAGGAAAAACTCCCTCAGACGACATGAGGAAGAAACCTCGAGAGGAACCAGACTCAAAAGGGAACCCATTCTCATTTGGGCAACAACAGACAGCCTGACTATAATATTAACAGTTTTAACAGGTATAACCCTCAACTGTCCTCATGGGGCCGTCCTTCACAGGAGCGGTGCGATAAAACTCCGACCAGACACAGGGCACCAGGATGGATCAAGCAGGTCCGAGGGGCAGAAGAGGCCAGCATCTCAATCCCAGGATCAACATGTAACTCAGAGGGACAGATTGGGGGGGGAGAGAGAGAGAGAAAGAAAACACAGGTTGTTAGGTATGCCCTAAAAATATCAAGTTCTTTTTTTGCACAAGGCGAGCCCTTGTAGTTGAATCTTAAAGGAGAACCTTTATTTTTAAATACATTTGAGTGGATAGTATCTCCATCCTTGACTCTTGTATGCTGCATAAATGAGAATAAAAAAAATATATATATATATATATATATGAGAGTTAAAATCAACCACAAAGTTGTCATTCGAGCTGCCTTGCTGAGCCAGCCAGCCCTGAGTGCGTAACATCACAGCAGGAACCGGTTTTAAGGCCGAGGCCTTTTACAGCTATAGACCAAAGTCATATCAATAATTTATGGTGAAAGTAAGAAAAAACGTTACCGACTTGCTCAAATAAGACTGATTTGACTTCATTGATTGTGGGTTGATTCTCATTAAAACAGGATGGGTGTTATAACTTATGCAACATACATGTACATTCATGCATTTTCACTGATAAAACATAAAAGGCTCATTAAATAATCAGACGAACTGAGACAATCACATTCTGAAGCAAATTAAATAATCTTATACCGCTAACTTAAACACACAATACAAGTTACATGTCTCATCTCATCTCATTATCTCTAGCCGCTTTATCCTGTTCTACAGGGTCGCAGGCGAGCTGGATCCTATCCCAGCTGACTACAGGCGAAAGGCGGGGTTCACCCTGGACAAGTCGCCAGGTCATCACAGGGCTGACACATAGACACAGACAACCATTCACACTCACATTCACACCTACGCTCAATTTAGAGTCACCAGTTAACCTAACCTGCATGTCTTTGGACTGTGGGGGAAACCGGAGCACCCGGAGGAAACCCACGCGGACACGAGGAGAACATGCAAACTCCACACAGAAAGGCCCTCGCCGGCCACGGGGCTCGAACCCGGACCTTCTTGCTGTGAGGCGACAGCGCTAACCACTACACCACCGTGCCGCCCACAAGTTACATGTATCAATCTAAATGCAGGTAAACAACGTGTTTTTTTTTTTAATGCAAATGAGAGTCAGAGCTTACCCGTCTGTGTTCTCGCTTCTTGAAGGCCGATCTTGTGGCTGATTTGTTTTTGAAACACTCTGACTTTCAGTTGTTCATTCAGTTCTCCGTTCATTCACTTCCATGTAAGGGCGAGATGGCAGCAATATCCAGTTTAGAAATCAGAAGGCTGCTCCACTCTTTCACTTTTCTTTATACTGTGTATTCCGCCATTACTGCTGGGCTCAGGCAATTACTAAAACCCGGGACGGAGTGGGATGTCACCGGTTTTAGCAACAACTGCAGGGAGGTCACTGCCCAAGCGATATGTCCCATCCCATTCCATCCTGGGTTTTAGCAACAACCCTCGGCTCACTCCGGGAGGACTGGTGCAACTGAACTCACTTTCCTTTTTAAATAAATAAATAAATACTTTCCTTTTCTTGTAGTTTTTCTTTAATTGTTGGTACTGCACCCTCTTTCAATACGGACTTATAGCCAACGCTCCTCAACAGATCAGGGGTCTCGTATGAGTCTTCAGTAAAATGTGCAGAGCAGAGGAGAGACCACTTCATAGGCGCCCAATGTGCCTGTGAACTTCTCGCAAAACGCGTCCAAATCTTTGCAGTTTGAACATTCTTGGGCCATGAATGCAACATAAATCCACCTTCTGTCGTGTTGCTGCACCGGCCAAAAACACATCTATGTGACATGGCGATAAATTAGCTCAAAATGGAGGATCGGAGTTGCAGTCAGCTCTGTGGTTTAGTATAGCGGAAATGGCGATGAGACCGATAGACTTCCTGCTGTGACGTCAAGGTCATTCACTCAGACCGCTACCTATATAAATCACTTTAATCATAAAAATTACTATATTAGATTTATTGTTAACACTTAAAACTATTCCTGTGCCATTCTTGAGGTCTCAAGGCATTTATAAATGAAAGTGAGGCCATGGCTCTGCGTATATGCTTAAGCTCAATTTCTTTTGTTGACTCTGCAGCATTCGTCTCTGCCGTGTCTGGTTTAGTCAAAATGTTTTTGTCAATTAAAGCTTTTGTCAAAGCGGTTCTTATGGTTTCTTTAACATGCCTTTCAGCACTTGTTATCTCAACCTCATAGGATGTTGCCAGTTCTAATAACTGTTCCTTTGTGAACTCTGCAAGTGAGTCTACAGAGGGATTTTTTTTTTTATGAAATCATCAACCAATGCCATGATTAAACAATCAGATGAACTAAGAAAGATTAACTCAAAAAACCAAAAAGCTACAATTAATGGCAGCTATTTTCACACAAGTGGTCCGAACAATTACACAACTCACCACGAGTCCATCAAAAAAATAAGAATCACAAAATACCAGTACAAAAAAAACCTGGTGATTTTCACTATATGTACTATCTTACTAAAAGTGCTTATCACCACTACACGACTTCTAGAACGGACAATTCTACAATGGTTTGAACACCTCCAGATCTACCTGGAAAAAAAACAAAAATCTATCTATCTTCAGTGGTTTACTCAGCTTGAGGCATCTTTAAACGTTCAGCTTGAGAGTGCAAAATAGACCAAAGATGCAGCCTACAATGCAACACCGAAACATACCCCCACTGAGATCATCACCAAAAACAATAAACAAAACAACAAACTGGCAAGCTCCTTGCTTACCCGGGGCTATCACTATCTATCTGGAGAGTGTACAAAGATTGTCCAGAAAATACTCACAAAGTTGGTAATACATCCACTCAGCTCTGCAAAAATCTCAAACTCGGAATCTTTTGAAAAGCTTCACAAAATTATCCCGGAGGAGCACCCAATTATGTTATGGCCCAGCACAAGCTTGTAACATAAAGGGAGAGACGCACAACAAAACTGCTCAAGTCTAAGGTTTATTATTATTGATAGAACCAAAATTAACAAAAAACTGGAGACGGTCAGCTTGAGCAACACAGGGCACAGTCACACAAGGCACGGATGCACCGGTATCGACGAGGACTCCAAAGCGCATCTCATCTGGAATGTTGTCAAGCAGGTTTATATAGGCCCCTCCCACCATGGACCAGGTGCTTCCGACCTACTAATTAACAGGTAAAAGAGAAAGATACACATATGCCACCAACAGGGGAAGCCCACGCTTACTATGCATTTTATTTAGGCGGCCACCACGGCTAGGGAACGTAATATCCTGATCGGGGTTAGTCCTGATCGGGGTTAGTCCTGATCGGGGTTAGTCCTGATCGGGGTTAGTCCTGATCTGGGTTAGTCCTGATCGGGGTTAGTCCTGATCTGGGTAATATCTGAAACTGAAATGACTAAACAGAAGTCATGTTGAATTTTATTGTAAATGAAATAAAAGTCTGAACTGAATCGTGTCTGACTGAGAGTGAAAGTGATTCTGCTAATTTACTGTCACTTTTAACAGAAAGTTGTTATAAAAATGAAATTTTTTTATTTTCCTGATTTAAATGTTTAAACGCAGGTGTGTAGTTTAGATTTTATCAAGTTTTTATTAAAAGTTGAACTAAATGAGTGTGTAATGTGAGCATTACTCATCTCTAACACTTTATTTTGATCTGTTTTCCAGAGAATGAGAGTCAGTGTGTTCCTCCGCAGTCCTCCGAATTCCCACAGGGATTTTTCACACAACAGGAACAGAAGGATGGCGGGATCATCATTTACTTCATCATTATTTTTTACATGCTGCTCGCCATCTCTGTTGTTTGTGATGAATATTTTTTACCATCACTTGAAG
>NC_083574.1:107295920-107333420 GCF_027579695.1 Neoarius graeffei | reverse complement strand
GGAAGAAGACCACCTCATTTGCTGTTTTTATTTGAGTATATGTTAATTTACCATGCAAACCTCAAATAATAAAACATGAGCATAAGGGAATAACACATTTTATTACACTGTAAAAAATCCCAACTAAATCGCCCAACAGTTTGAGCACTGAAACACACTCTGACTCCGAGCTGCTGTCCTGCTCCTGCTGAGTGGTGGGACGGGGTGTCGGGATGTCCTCGTCCTCATCACTGAGCATGGCACAATGGCCTGACAGCGATGATGGCATTGCAGTGTCCTCACTTCTGAGCGTCGTTAGCTGAAACATACATGAAAATTAGCATATATAATATTAATTACAGGTGGCACGGTGGTGTAGTGGTTAGCGCTGTCGCCTCACAGCAAGAAGGTCCTGGGTTCGAGCCCCGGGGCCGGCAAGGGCCTTTCTGTGCAGAGTTTGCATGTTCTCCCCGTGTCCGCGTGGGTTTCCTCCGGGTGCTCCGGTTTCCCCCACAGTCCAAAGACATGCAGGTTAGGTTAACTGGTGACTCTAAATTGAGCGTAGGTGTGAATGTGAGTGTGAATGGTTGTCTGTGTCTATGTGTCAGCCCTGTGATGACCTGGCGACTTGTCCAGGGTGTACCCCACCTTTCGCCTGTAGTCAGCTGGGATAGGATCCAGCTTGCCTGCGACCCTGTAGAACAGGATAAAGCGGCTACAGATAATGAGATGAGATGAGTGACAAGAAAGTCCATACATGTCAACCGTTTGTCAATCAAACCTGTATAACCAACCTTTCAAAATCCATATTTCCCTTATAAAATCCGTATAAGATGCAAATTAAAATAATTTACCTAAAATTTGAATGATAATTAACAATGATATATCCCAGTTACTTTTTATTCAATATTAATAACAATAAACCTTCAGAATGAATACAAAGCTCCAATGTTCGACAAAAACACAGTGTTATCAGGGTATTAGTCAGGAAAATCTGTTCGTAAAATTACGTTATAATGACCAAATACAATGAAAAGTATTTTTCCAGTCTCACCTGTGAAAGGTAATCTCATGTGATCTCGTTTGGACGGTAAACCTGTTGGTACAGTTAAACGCAGCACATGAATGAGGCATCTTTATTCTCGGCTACTGTCTAGACGCTATACCAGAGACGGCTGAAGAATCTCCACTTTGCCACATCCAATATGGCGGCGAGGATGACGTATGATTCTACGCAGAAGGCGGCGTCTATGTTTATATGTCTATGACTTCACGGTTGGCGGGATTCTCGCAATGCGGTGTGCGCATGATCAAAAGTGGAACGAAGTCTCGCGACCACAAGATAACGCGCGATTTCATAAGACTCTTTACTGGCTGTCTGTGGTGTACAGTACGTTTGTAAATGTTATGCGCTCTTTTATCATCGTGGGAACTGATTATAGCTCTAAATAAATATTGAAGTTTTTTTAAAGAATCCGTATAACTTTATTTATACGCCCGTATACTACGTTTATTGAATCAAATCCGTATAAAATACGGACATTCCGTATAGGTTGACATGTATGAAAGTCATTACTGAAAAAGTCTGTATGAAATTCTGTGAAGGTTCAGAAAAATGTGGAAAATGTGTCTATGATGAGATCAAAACTGAAGATTTTGGACTTACCACAATGTGCTACAGAAACCCAACACTGAGAACACAATTCCCACTGTGAGATGTGGTGGTGGTGTCATGTTCAGAGTTACCCTTCTCCTGTGTACGTGTGTGTATGTGTGTGTATGTGTGTGTTAAAGGAGTTATGCAGTATGTTTTTTACTCGTGTGTGTGTGTTGCAGGAATGACACAGCATGTTTGCTACTGGTGTGTGTGTCTGTCAGTGGGTTTAATGTTATGGCTGATCTGTGTGTGTGTGTGTGTGTGTGTGTGTTGCAGGTATGATGCAGCATGTCTGTTACTGGTGTACGGTGTGTACATCGCAGTGTTGTGTTTTGATGTGAGGATCAGTGAGTATGTGTTGCGGCGTTTCAGTCCATGTTGTATGTGTTTGGGGAAGAGTGAGGCGGAGCTCTCAGAGAGACGGCCCCTCAGTGAGTGGAGCTACGACCAGGACCGTGATGTCACAAGTCTGCGAATCTCCCGCCGCTCGCGTACAGACAGTAGCATCTTCCACGAGGACGCATCATACTCACACCTGTCCCTCAGCTTGCATGGCCTTTCAGACGTGCCCCATGGTACACACACACACACACACACACACACACACACACACACAGATTTATACATAGATTTTACAAATACTTTTCAAACCTCTTAAGTTAGTCACAGTATTGATTGCATTCAAAGTGATGAAAGGATAAAACAGACAGTGAGAGAGTGATGATGTAAGAGAAAGAAAGAAACTTTGAGGGCTGTTACCATTAAAGTGATTTAAAGAGAATGATGAAAAAATAAGAAGAAAGTAAAAGTGTGGAAGAAAAATAGATAAGAATGAATGAATGAATGAATGAATGAAGAGAGTTTATTGGAGACAGTCCTGTATGTCTACATGATAGATCATGTTAATAAATTTAAACATTGTGTAAGAATGTGTTCAGCTGTATACCTGTGTGTGTGTGTGTGTGTGTGTGTGTGTGTGTGTGTGTGTGTGTGTGTGTGTGTGTGTGTCAGAGCCCCACAGTGTGTTCCGAATGCCAGACAGTGATGTGCAGCGTATATTTTGGGTGTTGTCTGTCCCTGTGTTGGTGCTGCTGTACTTTACGGTACCTGACTGTAGGAAACGGTTCTGGAAGAAGTTCTACATGCTGACGTTCTTCATGGCTGCTGTGTGGATTGCTGCCTTCACCTATGTCCTTGTCTGGATGGTCACCATCGTGGGTTAGTAATCTACAGCTACATGGTAGTGACAACATTAACGTGTGCAGAACAGAGGGTTCTCCAGGACCAGGGTGGAGAACTAGGGCTCTACAGTTACAGCTGGAATAGAATTATATACTCCTGGGACATTAGCAGTACTAGTAACTCATGCAAATAATATATTATTATTATTATTATTATTATTATTAAGTCCTGCAGTGTTCACATGATTCTCAGTGTCAGAAACAGTGGCTTTACTGGAAAATGCACCAGGAGCCTCAAACACTGAAAACGAGTTCACACACTTTTATGCCGTCAGGATGAAAGAGAGCTGAACATCATCACCGCGATTATAAATGCCTCAGGTTTATTAGAGAAACAGAACTGAGGGCAGAACAAATTCTGTTGCAAAGTGCAGCACTGTTTAAGTTTTAGTCATGATACTGTGTTCCTGAACACACACACACACACACACACACACACACACACACACACACACATCACATGCTCTACTCCTCATTCCAGAGATTCTAGCTGTGTATCCTGAGGGATTGTGGGATTACAGTTAAAGATCATGTGATTCCCACGGCCTCATGGGACAATAATAGGATTATTTTTTCAGAAAAAGTGGTGCAGACTCGTGTGTGAGAGAGAGAGAGGGAGGAAAATGTCAGTTCACCGCAGGCTGCATGCCCTCACAAGACTGTGTGTCCTACTGAATAACTTTGGTTTCATCACAGTATTAAACACTGAGCTGACTCTCTCCTCAGTGCCCCCCAGTGTTCACACTAACACACTGCAGTTCACGCATAATAAACACTTAATGGTTTAAACATCCACCATCTTTAACTCACATGTTAACGTGACATTCTAATCATTATTATTTTTTATTTCATCTCCAAACATAGAGTTCAGACTGCTTCATATTCACTGTGTGTGTGTGTGTGTGTGTGTGTGTGTGTGTGTGTGTGTGTGTGTGTGTAGGAGAGACACTGGAGATCCCTGACACAGTGATGGGTCTTACAATGCTAGCAGCAGGAACCAGCATCCCGGATACAATCGCCAGCGTGATGGTGGCTCGAGAGGGTAAAGTCTATTTTTAATTCAGTAAGCAAAGATTAGTTAGAGGCCACACCTCCTTCCCTGAGACTAACAGGTACAGAGGCCACACCTTCACAGACAATGAAAGGAACAGAGGCCACGCCTCCTTCACCGAGACTGACAGGTACAGAGGCCATGCCTCCTTCCCTGAGACTGACAGGTACAGAGGCCATGCCTCCTTCCCTGAGACTGACAGGTACAGAGGCCACACCTTCACAGAGAATGAAAGGAACAGAGGCCACGCCTCCTTCCCTGAGACTGACAGGTACAGAGGCCACACCTTCACAGAGAATGAAAGGAACAGAGGCCACGCCTCCTTCCCTGAGACTGACAGGTACAGAGGCCACGCCTCCTTCCCTGAGACTGACAGGTACAGAGGCCATGCCTCCTTCCCTGAGACTGACAGGTACAGAGGCCACACCTTCACAGAGAATGAAAGGAACAGAGGCCACGCCTCCTTCCCTGAGACTGACAGGTACAGAGGCCATGCCTCCTTCCCTGAGACTGACAGGTTTTATCTTTATAATAATACATTAGTAATAGTGAGTAGAAGGTGGCATTGGATGTGAAGAACTCAGCAGTCAGATGTTCGGTTCCTCATGTGTTTCTCAGGTAAAGGAGACATGGCCATGTCCAACATCGTAGGTTCTAATGTGTTTGACATGCTGTGTCTGGGCCTGCCGTGGTTTATAAAGACAGCGTTTGTGGAGCCGTCGTCTCCGGTGGTGGTGAACAGTACGGGTTTGGTCTTCACCACCTCCTCACTCCTCGTCTCCATCCTCATCCTCTTCATCGCCACTCACATCAACGGCTGGAAGCTGGACAGGAAACTCGGCACTGCCTGCTTAGTTATCTACATAATTTTCGCCACGCTGTCCATCCTCTACGAGCTCGGGATCATCGGGAACAGTCCGATCCAAGTCTGTGGCGACTGACCTCAGAGCTGAACCTGGAAACCTGCACCATGGAGAATTCCTGCTCTCAGATCAGCCTGAACATACAGGGTTCACACAGAAGATCAAAAACCCTGCAGGTCACTGACCTCAGATCAGTGTTCATTCACAACAGCTGAGACTCCTGTGAACACCTGGGTCTGTTTCACTGACCTCAGATCAGTTCCTGTGGTTTATGCAGAATCAGCATTCACACTTCACTCTAGACTTCATTTCTTTTTGTACAGAAAATACTGATCTCAGATCATTTATAACCTTTCAGGGTTCTTTGAGAACCTGAGGTTTATAAATGCCCCTGACCTCAGATCAGCCTGGACACATTCACACTGCACTGGGAACAGGGTTGCTGATACACACTCGCTCAGCACTGGGGTGGTTTAATCTCCTGAACCACTTCAGCACTTTCGACTGTTTATTCACTTTATAAACAATTATTTAATAAAAAGAAAAAAAAACACGGTGTCAAACTGCTGGTTTCTTTATTTTTCTACTGATTGAAACCACATGAAAAATAAATGTTAGTGTTCAGCAGTAAGCGGTGCTCATGTGTTCACAGCTGATTTATTTATTTCCTTCATCATCCCATCACCAAAGGTGATCTATTTACTGATAGCTCCACCCTTCACATGGGCCACTCAATGATCTTTATGAAGAAATGAATGAAAAAGAATGAAAGGAGGAAGGAAAGAGCAAAACAAGAAGAGCAAAAGAATAAAAAGGGGAAATGAACAAAATATGGACAGACCAAAAACATTAAAGAAAAAGATAAAGGAGTCGGTGTGTCACAGCAGTAGAGGGCGCTACAGTACTGTGCTCAGAGACAGGAGGAATAAACACTACTCGAACACCACTAACAACGACTGTCTCTCTCTCACACACGAAACTGAAGGCATCACATTTGATTATTGCTTGAAATAATGCAACACTTTCTCAAAACATTAGGAAGCCCGTTCAAAAACTGACAAACTGTGTGTAGATGCTTTTCTGCTCATCATGGTTGTAAAGAGTGATTACAGGAGTCTGAACATCCTCCTCTCATCACCAGGCTGGGTTTGTTTGTTTTTAAGTTTGTGTAAACTCAAGAGTGTTGTATGTGAAAATCCCAGGAGCTCACCAACAACTATTCAACTCATTCTGATGTGAACATTAAATCCAGGTCCAGTTGATGATTCTCTGGTGGCTCCTGAGCTGTGGAACGACTTCAGTCAGCCGTTGGACCAGAGAGCTCGTCCCAGGACTCAGTGTCGCACAACGCTTTAGTGGAGATCACACCAAAGGTCCACAGTTCTCATAGGGCCAGGTCTTGCAACAGAGATGATGCTGACAGATTGAGGTGGATCAGCCAGGCTTCGAGTTGAAAACATCACTCTGAAGTTGATGATCAGAGATCTAAGTGGATGTAAACCTCATGCCCAACTCAGATATGTGAGAGTTTGTGGCATTTATGATGTGGGTCAGCGTTCCTGACTCTGATCCCCCTGAAACCCCCAGCTTTTTGGAGGTACAGCACGCTGTAGTGGTGTATATCCACACTACTTGGAGTGAGGCATTTCCGAGTACGATTTTAAAACACACATCACCCAACCAAACCTCATGGGCTTCACTGTGCCTCGACCGTCACAGAGGATGAAGTCACCACGCCACGGACACCGTGGGAGGGTTTGTGTATCGTGACCAGGAGGACGTCTATTACAGTAAACACGTGTCAAAGCTTTTCTCTTTTTAAACGAGTGATGACATCACTCCCCCCACTGTACACCCTGTACTTGTACATGTTCTCCAGCGGCAGGAGTTTTATCTCATTATGGTTTTACAGTCCTGTACTTTTCCACTCATTGCACTGTTACAGAATCAAGGTCATTATAGGAATGGGCGGAGCCTGTCCAGTTATTACCATGGTTACAGCAGCATCCCTGAAATCAATATCCTTACGCAAGCACCACGTTCAATCTACAGCTGCAAGAGAATCAAATTTGGACAGTTTATTAGAAAATTCTTCGAAGTAATAACCCGAGTGTCTACAGCGATCCTGTAGGGATCAGGATTAATGACTACAATTAAAATAAGACACTGTGCGTGGAGTGCAAACGTAATAAAATAATCAACACTTGAGCAGAACAGAGCGACACTCCTGTTATCACAGCAAAGTTGATTATTTTCCTGGAACAGCACATCTGAGTCCGTTTTCACCACAGCAATTTACCAACAAGTTATATTTATTAAAGAAAGACACCTCGTACATTTTATCCATTTATAGTCACATTTCCTGCTGTGGAATGGTGATGAAACCAGTTAGCTCCGGTTCTTACTGGTGAGTGTCCCGGGTGAACCATGTTACAGTTTAATGTACAAAGAAAAAAAAAAACAACCAATGCATCACAGCTTTCTGTTTTAGGGCCAGGATCTTCTACTTCACTACAAACCTCACTCAAGTTTTAGAGCTTCCAGCCTCGACATTATTCAATTTTATTTATGAAACAGTGTTTTAATAAAGGACTCCGTCACAAAGCAGCTTTACAGAAATCTGAACAATGTTTACATTAAAACTGATCAATTTATCCATCATGAGCACGTGCAGCCACAGCCATCTTCATGGTTACTATGTGGTTCCATCTACAGAAAACTCACAGCGATCTGCACGCGTACACACACACACACTGCATCAGCTGAGATGTGCTAAACATGTTGTGTTAGCTGCATTAGCCTTTCAGTCAGAGTTCCACAACAGAGCCGGAATTAAAAATTAAAAAGTTTATTTCATTTCGTCATTCAAATAAACTGATGCACAAATTAAAAGAGTTTACAAAAGAAAAGGGAAAAATAAGAAGTAGTCATGGTGTATAAGCAAACATCTCATCTATGGCCAGGTCTGCTGATTCATTGTAGTGTGTGTGTGTGTGTGTGTGTGTGTGTGTGTGTGTGTGAGTGAGAGAGTCTGTGTGTGTGAGAGAGAGAGGAAAAAAAAAAAAACAGTCCAAATATTTAGAAAAAAAAGTGTTTCTAAAACAAAACAAAAACTCTTAAAGGGATGAATGTGGACAACGGGATGGTGTGCGTGCGTGTGTTTAGGCGTTACGGTCGATGCGCACATCCACCTCTCGGCCATTTATTTTGGTTCCGTTCATCATCCTGCAGGCCTGCTCAGCGCTCTCGGGAGAGTCGAACCGCACGGTCCCACAGCCCTTAGACTTCCCGTTCTCCATCTTGATCTCAGCATACATCACCTGACCTGGAAAAAACACCACACACACACTTTTATGGTGCTTCTTCGTGTACTTCGAGCTCTCTGGCTCCTTTCAGACAGGAAACACTGCTGTAGACTTTTACACTTAAGGGTCCGTGTGTTTCTATAATACGGATAAAAACATCTCACTTTTAGAATTCCTAGAAATTACTCCATACTCAGTAGAATCTCAGAGACACCCACACTCCTGCACTCACTCACCACAATGGCTGAACTTCTCCTTCAGCTTCTGCCATGTGAGATCATAGGAAAGCTGTGTGAGGGAAAACAAGCTTCATTAACATGTGCGCACACACACACCTGTAGAACACTACAGTGATGTAAAAACAGCCCATAAACTCACAGGTACTCACATTTCTCACAAATATCTGGCATCCTCCCTTTGACCCCGCTCCTCTATCTCCACCTACGTGACCTGAGCTGCCTCCGAATTGGCTGAAGCTGCGGCTCATTTCCATATTCCCACCCATCCTGTCAAACCCACTCATCCGGTCCATTCCCATGTTCCCCATTCCTCCTACACACACACACACACACAGTTTAGAGAAACAGTTTAGAAATGTGACTTTAATAAAACTTTAGGCTTTTTAACGTTAAGCTGTGGGTTCAGTCACTGTAATTTTATTGCCTGGTGAATTGGTTTTATTTAATGGAGGATGATTCACTTTGATCTGATGTATGAGGTGTTCTCCACATTGTATTTTTAATTATGGAAAGATATCTAGTGCACCATGTTCTGAATCGCAGGTCCCCTAGTAAATATGACCAGCTGTGCAACCGCTGGCCTCAGACCCTCCACTGCACACTCGGTTCATTTTAAACATGCTCCTTACTGCAGTTCAGATCATATCCAGTAGGGGGAAAGCTGAGCTCGTATTGCAAGTGTGCACGCATGCGTGTGTGTACCTAATCCTGTCCCTATTGGGCCCATGCTAGAGTTCCCCATTCCTCCTCCTCCTCCTCCTCCTCCTCCTCCATATCCTCCCATTCCTCCACCTGACAGAGAAAAACAACACACAGTGTGTGCACACACGTTTGTTTCAGATATGAAAATACTCTCATATCTAAAAATACTCTCATTGCTTACCAAGTCCCCCAAACGACTCTCCAAAGGATCTGTTCATGCCCATATCACTGCGCCCAAAATCACGGTCCATCATCCCCATACCAGACCTGTACATATCTAAACACACACACATTAAAAGATGCAGCAGAGATTCAGAAATGTGGTGCGCACACACACACACACACACACGTGTGAGAGACTCTTACCTCCCATCCTGCCCATGGGTGTCATGTCTCTACCTCCAAATCCACCCAATCCAACTCCATCCATCCCTCCAAATCCTCACACACACACATTAAAGGGTTAGTGTCAGGCTGGATTTAATTTTAAGTTTCAAATAATGGACTGCAACTCACCTCCCATTCTGTTCATTCCTCCGAACCCACCTCCATCCATCCCTGAGGAGACAGAAATGAATGAGGGATGAGCAAACAAGAGGAGGAAGAGAAACAGCACACCGCTGGAGGAGCCTCTTACTCCTCTCTGGCTGTATTCACACTCGACATGTGCCTTGCCCGAGCACGACTGCGCCCTCCCTGTGCACACTGCTCCGGGCCGGAGCGCACTTACATCACAATACAACATTCTGTGTTGAAGAAACACGCTCTCGGAGCACGACAGAGCCGATCATTTTGTGGATTATTTGGAAGGGGTTTTCGGCGAGGGGACACATGGCCCTCCCACATGCTGTACAGACTTATTAGTTAGGCAGAGCAGTGATTTTCAGTAAACCGTACTGCAAGCAGAAGGAGATTGTTACAGAGTCAGCTGAGGTGGAGAGGAATCTGTAGCATTAAAGGTGTCATTCCACGACAAAACGTTTAATACTGGCTCTTTTTGAAATACCATAGGTCACGCTGAGGTGCATATGCATGCTGTACATGAAAATGTTCTTCTACCCCCATCCCCTGTATCAGCCCATGAACGAAAACAGAAGGAAAAATGAGCGAATCAGAAAAAGCCCTACGAACTTACGTCACTTCGAAAACTAGTATTCAAGGCCTCGCCCATAACCCACTGGAGGGAGCGTCACAGTGCTGTTAGCCAATCACAAGCGATATGTTTACATGTCATGAATATTCATGAGTAAGAGCTGAAATCCTGTCGTTCTCTCCCACCCACTCCTCCACCAAACTAGAACAGCCTGAAACAGGAGAACCTCAGCTTTTTCTTTTTTCACCAAAACTGGCTCACAGGGCGTTCATTCATCCTAGAGACCACCGCACAATTAATGAAAAAACGATGCAATGACACCTTTAAGGATGTATACTGGACCTGTGTACCCTACAGCACAGCCTGACAACTCCCCTTCATCAACCAGGGGAGAACCACACCCAAATATTCTTGATAGAGGTGAGAAGTGCATGTGACAGCAATCAAATTCTGTGCACTGGCAGATCACACTGACGCGTACCGTGCTTGAGCTCACATCTCCTGAGCAGGCCGGCTGCAGTGAGCACCGAGCAGTCACACAAGACGGATCTCGGGGGTTAAAAGCGCTCAGGCGGGCTACGGATTGCCTAGTGTGAGTAATAGGGCTGAACGATTTTAAGAAAAAATTGAATTGCGATTTTTCTGGCAGATATTGCGATTTCGACCACAATTTTTTTTCTTTAAATCAAGTTTCAGTGCAAATTAATTAATACAATGAATTCCATAAAGCTAATGCAAGAATGAAAACTGAGGTCAACAGATTTCAAATGTAGGCCTGTTTATTAACATTGAGTGCCTGAGGAACAAGTTATAATAATTTAAAATAATAAAAAGAGAGCCATCTTTCTTAAGTAAACTTTTGCTTCTTTTACTTTTCCCATCTACAACATATCAGACATAAAAAAAGGTTGATCAATGGCTCAGCAGCATCAAAATATTGCACTTTTGTAAAAGAACGTAGATAAGCATTATAAATTATAACTAGAGCCAACAATTCCCCTGTGGGAAATAAGAGTGATGCAGTGGCTGTAGCAGTCGCTATTGCAGGCCCCTCCCTCCTGTGTGTGCGCGCGAGTGTGCGCGAGCAGCCCCTCCCCCACCTGCGCGCTCAGAGACAGAGAAAGCGCAGTTTCTCCTCACAGTGCTCCCTCCAAACAACAGGGATTTACACGAAAACAGAAGGAGATATTCACAAGATTCTTTCACACTGAGTGCCACAAGGCTTTCCTGAACGTAATTTTTTGTCTGTAGTGTAAAAAATGAGGACAATTTATTGATGAAACAAAACATGGGTCAGTTTAGGAGCACTGAGAAAAAACGCGGCTTTGACGATCCCAAAATCGTGTTGTCCGAGATTGCGATTTTCGGTCGAAAACGATAGATCGTTCAGCCCTAGTGAGTACACCCTTAATGTAGTCTCATTAAGGGTCACAACAGTAAACTGGGTTCATGACCAGAAAGTGTGTGTGTGTGCGTGTGTGTGTGTGTGTGAGAGTGCTGACCTCCAGGACCCATGGAGCCCATTCCTCCTCCACTCAGACGGTTGGTGTTGATTGGTTGCCCACCAGGACCCAGACCCATCCCGATACCCCCCAGACCTCCTGTTTTACACACACACACACACACACACAGATCAGAGACACTACTGATCCTGAGGGAAGCTGCAGCATTACACTGTAGAGATAAACCATTTCAGATAGACATGAGAGAGAGAGAGAGAGAGAGAGAGAGAGAGAGAGAGAGAGATAGATCTCTCCGTCCTCATAGTAATCAGTTCTGTTCAAGTCTGTGCACTAATGTGGAATGAGAACATGTGTGATGTGGACATGTGACAGATGTGCGTCATGTCTGATAGTGTACACTGAGTTTCAGATCTCTCTCTCTCACTTACTTGGCAACTGAGGGGCTTTATCACCCGAGCGGAAATCATCAGGGGGCAAAGACTTATCATCCTGAAATAGTCACACACACTTATCAGAACAGAGTTCAGTGCAGTTTATCAGCTTAACTGATTTTAAAAAAAAAAGCCAACCCTCACCATTTTGACGTGCATCTGTCTGTCGAACAGCATCTGACCATTAAACATGGCTGTGTTACAGTCAAGGAGAAAACAGGAAGTGATGTCACATGCCTTGGCTAATACTGAGCACTTAAGAACTCCTTTTGATGGTGTACTGTTCTAGGTATTTAATTAGCACTGTGTGTGCCAGCAGAATGCTGGGTCACAGGCTGGGGTGATGGAGTTCTTGTCCTGAAGTTGGTTATTTCCCTTTAACGGCACGTCCCCATGTGTTTTATTCCTCTTACACCACAACAGCAATTACTATTTGTCTTTATTAAAATAATTAATTTTTAAAAATGATTAAAACACTGTACATTTTATCCACTACACCAGGGAGTCTTTACGTAAAGGTTAAACACCAACTGACAAAACATCGATTGCACGTTTTTAATCCGTTTATCAGCAGAGCGTCCGCTGGACTCGCCCCTGCGCATGAGCTGCTACTATCAGAACGAGTGCATTAATATAAACCTGCACTACTGTCAGAACTGCTGTTAGAGAGAATTCATCAACACCTTCTGACCAGAGCGCAAGTTTCAACAGTGCTGTGAAATAAATATACATCATCTCACACAGTGCAGTGCGTGTGTGTAGGATACAGATGGCCTGCACAGCCTCCAGCGGCTGTTCAAAGGTGACTGTTCCCATTCCTCTGCTCTTCCCGTCTTTATCCTCCTTCACATCAGCTCTCTTCACCACTCCAGCCATGCTGAACACCTCCTTCAGCTTCTTCCAGCCCACCTTAAAGTCCAGCTGAACGCACACGCACAAAAATTCAACTTACAACACAGCATAAGCAGAATATTGCTGTGTCTGTATGTATTTAATGAAGTGTGTGTGAGTGTGTTAACACATCATACGCTGCAGTGAACATGAGAAACAGTAAGCATGTCCTCACGTTAGCGACGAACACCGTGGAGCCGAGTCGGCCATGCTGCAGAGCGCTGATGATGTCATGGGGGATGTTGGGGTTGTTGGAGATGGAGGGAGGTAGGTTGACCTGGCCTGGCCCACCATCATGCCCCCTGCCCCCGGGGTAGCCACCTCCACCTCGCTGCAACACACGTCGTGCATGCTCTCCATCTGGGTCCTGAAGAGAAAAAAAATATATCACATCACACACACCAATTTAATTCTGTAAGACATTTCCCTTCAGAATAAGGCCAGGATGATTTACAATACACACACACACACATTGACCTACAGCCCTGAAACACACAGCTGAGCTTTATGTTCATTTTATAAGTTTGGAGGATAATCTTTATTACACTGCGGTCCAATCTGATTGGTCAGAAGGTGTGTATTACTGCTGTATAACAGCACGGCTCAGACTGTAGCTTCAGCTGGAACAGGAACGACAGGTTTATAATAATACACTCATTTGAATATTACTATAATATCGTTTCTATAGTAACAGCTCATACACAGGGACGTGTACAGCTCCATGTAATCCAATACTAACGGATAAACATTCAAAAATCAATATTAGTTCTTACATAATTTTCAAAGGAGGTTCAGAACGAAGTTCTCTTTACAGTCTTATAAAACATCTCTGCACTCTGTGTGTGCGTTAAACACCTCTTTAATGTTCAGGGGTCGGCCATTGAGGTCATGCTTGTTCATCACCTCGATCGCTTTCTTCACAAACTCCTCATCTTTGAACTCAACCACCCTACAAACACAAAACAAATGAATCCCCCCTGCCTGTGCGTTTCCATGGTGACGCCACACTGTTCATCAGTGTAGCTGCTGTAAATATTTTCAAAGTGCATGCATTTGTTTATATTCAGGACGTCTGGTACTTACCCACAGCCCTGTCAGCAGTAGAACAGAACCCCACACACACACACAACGTCAGAGAGGAACACACACACACAGGCGACATTAGAACAAATCCCACAGTGTGCACATTAACACACAATTAGATCAATCATGGTCTGAATCGGATTAAAATAAAATTTAAAAAACACAGAGATGGACACCACAGCTGGACAATGAAGCACGTTATAACAAAGCAGTGCAGGGCTTGTGAAGAATTATGTATAAATAAATAAGAATTTCCTCTTAATGTACACATTCAGTCACTTAATTCCCAATAAAACACCAGGTCCAATCATCAGGTTTGTCTCTCAGGCCAAACAGGAATCCACCAATTAAAAAGTATAGCCATGTAAAATAGGTTAATGAGGAGCTAAAAAAGTCAAAACAAAACCATTTCCAAGTCTAAAAGTCTTCATCAGTAATAAATCAGACAGGTAACCAACAAATAAAGAGCTGTGTGTTCCAGTCACGGTGCTACACATGAGAGAAGAAGCCGAGTTTACAGCCTCTACAGCACTTACCCTTGACTTTCCTTCAGCATCCTTAAACAGCTCCACGTATGTAACCTCACCAACTACATGAGACATACAAGAGGGGAAAATACCAAGAAACACACACATACACACACACATACACACAATGCATTTAAAATCACAACAGCACCACAGTGCTGGGACTCTTCACACTACAGCTAGAGAAACCCACATTAATCAAATCACATCACATCAACCATCCAGGGCCAAATCTCCTCCCAGCATAAACACACTGTACTGTAAAGGACTCTCACACACACCAGCAGCTCCACACACAACCACAGCACTGTTAAAGTGACCGTCTACCTTTTACCTTCTCATGGAACCAAAGAAAGATCAAATGTGTCAACAGATTCATCACTTTTATCTCAGAGCTCTTTTACTAAACACATACACACAGCCAGATTCATCTGGGTAACATTTCAAACCAATAAATAAGTTTAAAAAAAAAAAGTGTTGAAGTCCTCCACAGCAGAACAGAGAAGCCTGTCCACACATACGTGTGCATGTTTGTGTGTGTGTGTGTGTGCACGTGTGTGTGAGAGAGAAGTGTGAGGCTCTAATCGCAATGTGTTACCTTTCTCTCTCATTAGATCTTTAATTGCCTGCCACTTCATATCATAAGGAATATTGCTAATGAACACGCGGTTGCGCTGAGACGACTTCTTGTCCCCCGACCCCCCGTGTCGGTCCTTATAGGGGTGATAACGACTGGACTTCCGACCACTAGACGATTTCTCCTTGCCCTCGGTTTTGTCCTTCTGGTTCTCCTCTGCATCACTACACACGGAACAAAAAGCACATTTATAAGCACAGTATCCATCTGCACTGCTTTATAAAACACGTTATGCACTTTAACTCAATAACAGTGATGAAAAACTTACAGGAAATACAGACAATGGACACAAATTAACAACTAAAACATGCAAATGGGACAATTACATATAAATATAAACACTAAATAATAAAATGCTCAGTTTTTTTTATGAAACTAAAACAGAGCTCATTAGTTGCGTCACGGCTTTAGTACATCAGTTATTATTCCACATTCGTATTCCAGAAAGGCCCGCCCCCTGCGCTACGATTGGCCAATAGCTCGCGTCATTCATTCGTATATCAGCGAATCCTCGTCCAGAACATGGCACGCTACCAGCCAATCAGGGCGAAGGAGGCGGGATTTGCCGAATACCGGCGGGGAGAAAATTCAATGCGTAACTGTTAGCTAGCAACCATTGTAACCTAGCCAACAAGCTAATGCTAACTCATACTATTAATCCGACCAGCGATACATTCTTAGAGAACACTATTTTAATACAATTTTTGCTATTTAAAACCAGAAAGGCCGAAATGTAAGCCAAACAGTATTTATTTTATTCCGAGCGCGCTACCGACGTGACTCTCCTCAGTCTCCATTTTATTGTTAGCATGGAAGCTAATCCTCAGAACCCGGGGGAGAAATAAAGCCGCGTTTACGTTTTGACGCCATTGGTGCTCTCCTGATGCGTCTCGGCGTCGTCTTCGATCGGAGACGCGTCTGGAGATTCTTCCAGTTCGACCTTGATGTCGGGCTCGGGGTTATTCTCAGCCATGATGAGTTCTGCGGGCTTTTTCTGCGCCTCTGTTGAAAATGCCTCCTTTTCACTCCCACTGAGTCTGCGCAGTAGAGCACCGCTGCGGCGAGATCCCCCCTCCCCCGCGCGCGCTCAAGTATCGCGAGACTTCCTGAGAGAAAACACGAGAAATTCAGTTTAACGCTAAACCCAGTGATCCGTCATCTGAAACGTCACAGTTACCTTGTTACCAAGGAGACGTGACTGTCAATCACTATGGCACACCCACACCATTATGATCATGTGACCGATGAGCTTTTGAACAGTTTAAGTATAATTTATTTAATTGTCGATAAATGATAAATCTTTATTATCACTTCTGAAGCATGGTTTTATTTCAGTAAGGCGGTGGAGAGCGTCACTGGGCCCTGGGGCTCTCACGCTTTAGTTTTCAGCTCACTACATTTGCACGCACAGACTATTCCGGTTTCTGAAAAAGACAATAAATTCCAACTGATCAGAGAAATGTGATGAAGGAAAGTGGTGGCAGAGAGATGGTGTATTGCTGAAGGAATATTTCTCCTGAACGAAGAAGAAGACTCGAGTACTGGGACAGTTCAGACCAATATATTTGCTGAATATCAATGGAAAATTTTTGTTTGGAATTGTGGCAGAAAGAATAATCAAATTTGCGACAGACAACAGGTTCATTGATCAGTCAACTCAGAAGGCTGGGATTCCTGGGTGTATGAAGCATGCATTTGCAAATTGGGAGGCAATTCAGGAAGCCAAGATTGGAAAGGAGCCCTATCAGTGGTATGGCTGGACCTTGCTAATGCCTACGGCTCAGTTCTGCATAGGGTGATCAGTCAGGCAATGGAGTTCTTCTGGATACCAACATCTCTGAGGAAGATGCTGATACAGTACTATGACATGTTCAGAATGAGATTTACAATGGGATCATTCGCTACCGATTGGCAAAGGCTTGAAGTGAGGATAGCGGCTGGGTTTACAATATCAGTTATATTATTTGTGCTGGTAATGGAGATGCTGCTGCGATCCTGTAATGCCACTAAGAGCATTCATGGATGTTATTACCCTTCTTTCAAAACAAGAAATGACAACAGGAAGCATTCTCAGTCTGTTGGATGAGCTGATTGTGTGGTCCAGAATGAAATTTAAAGTGGGGAAATCCAGAAGTGGGCCGCACGGTGGTGTAGTGGTTAGCGCTGTCACCTCACAGCAAGAAGGTTCTGGGTTCGAGCCCCGTGGCCGACGAGGGCCTTTCTGTGCGGAGTTTGCATGTTCTCCCCGTGTCCGCGTGGGTTTCCTCCGGGTGCTCCGGTTTCCCCCACAGTCCAAAGACATGCAGGTTAGGTTAACTGGTGACTCTAAATTGAGCGTAGGTGTGAATGTGAGTGTGAATGGTTGTCTGTGTCTATGTGTCAGCCCTGTGATGACCTGGCGACTTGTCCAGGGTGAACCCCGCCTTTCGCCCGTAGTCAGCTGGGATAGGCTCCAGCTCGCCTGCGACCCTGTAGAACAGGATAAAGCGGCTAGAGATAATGAGATGAGATGAGAAATCCAGAAGTGTAACTTATGTGAAAGGTGTGCAAAAGGAAGTGCAGTATAGTATCGGAGGAGAGAAAATACCAATGGTAAGGGAGAAACCTGTGAACAGTCTTGGACGATGGTACAAAGGGAAACAGCGATAGAAACCAAAGTGTAGAGATCCAACAAACTGCTGAGGACGGTCTAAAGGCGATTGATAAGACATCTTTGCCTGGGAAATTTAAGTGCTGGTGCTTACAGTTTGCCCTCTATCTATGTCTGTTGTGGCCACGAATGATGTATGAGGTTGCTGTATCAAGAGTTGAAAGAATCGAACAACGGTGTAATATGTATGTCCAGAAATGGTTAGGACTTCCGAAATCATTAACAACTGCTGCACTCTAAGGAAAAGATGGCCCTCTGAAGCTACCTCTGGCATCCATCATAGAAGAGTATAAAGCTGGGAAAGTTCAGACTGTGGTGACATTGTGCTGTTCAAAAGATCAAGAGATACGTGATAACCCACCAGAAGTTCGATCAGGAAGAAGATGGAAAGCTGAAATTGCAACAGATGAAGCGATTAGCCAGCTGGAACACAAGGACATAGTTGGGTCAGTGCAAACAGGCAGTCAGGGACTTGGAGTAAGAGCATTTAAACCTTTCAGTGTAAGCCAAAAGGAGAAAAGAGTCGCAGTAGTTAATGAGATTCGAAGGCTGGAAAATGAGAAACGATATGTGAAACTGGTGCAATGCAGCACACAAGGACAATGCTTGCAATGGGATTCATATGTCATTCCAAGGAAAACTAGCTGGAAAGAGATTTGGGCATGGGAACCAGGGAGAACTTTTTTCTGATTACAGTGGTGCTTGAAAGTTTGTGAACCCTTTAGAATTTTCTGTATTTCTGCATAAGTATGACCTAAAACATCATCAGATTTTCACACAAGTCCTAAAAGTAGATAAAGAGAACCCAGTTAAACAAATGAGACAAAAATATTATACTTGGTCATTTATTTATTGAGGAAAATGATCCAATATTACATATCTGTGAGTGGCAAAAGTATGTGAACCTTTGCTTTCAGTATCTGGTGTGACCCCCTTGTGCAGCAATAACTGCAACTAAACGTTTGCGGTAACTGTTGATCAGTCCTGCACACCGGCTTGGAGGAATTTTAGCCCGTTCCTCCGTACAGAACAGCTTCAACTCTGGGATGTTGGTGGGTTTCCTCACATGAACTGCTCGCTTAAGAAGAAACCTTTATTTCACATGCACACTTCAAGCACAGTGAAATTCATCCTCTGCATTTAACCCATCTGAAGCAGTGGACATGCGCACACACCCAGAGCAGTGGGCAGCCACACCAGAGCGCCCGGGGAGCAGTCAGGGGTCAGGTACCTCGCTCAAGGGCACTTCAGCCCAAGGCCGCCCCACGTAAACCTGACTGCATGTCTTTGGACTGTGGGGGAAAACGGAGCACCCGGAGGAAACCCACGCAGACACAGGGAGAACATGCAAACTCCACACAGAAAGGCCCTCACCGGCCACGGGGCTCGAACCCGGACCTTCTTGCTGTGAGGCGACAGCGCTAACCACTACACCACCGTGCCGCCCAGGTCCTTCCACAACATTTTGATTGGATTAAGGTCAGGACTTTGACTTGGCCATTCCAAAACATTAACTTTATTCTTCTTTAACCATTCTTTGGTAGAACGACTTGTGTGCTTAGGGTCGTTGTCTTGCTGCATGACCCACCTTCTCTTGAGATTCAGTTCATGGACAGATGTCCTGACATTTTCCTTTAGAATTCGCTGGTATAATTCAGAATTCATTGTTCCATCAATGATGGCAAGCCGTCCTGGCCCAGATGCAGCAAAACAGGCCCAAACCATGATACTACCACCACCATGTTTCACAGATGGGATAAGGTTCTTATGCTGGAATGCAGTGTTTTCCTTTCTCCAAACATAACGCTTCTCATTTAAACCAAAAAGTTCTATTTTGGTCTCATCCGTCCACAAAACATTTTTCCAATAGCCTTCTGGCTTGTCCACATGATCTTTAACAAACTGCAGATGAGCAGCAATGTTCTTTTTGGAGAGCAGTGGCTTTCTCCTTGCAACCCTGCCATGCACACCATTGTTGTTCAGTGTTCTCCTGATGGTGGACTCATGAACATTAACATTAGCCAATGTGAGAGAGGCCTTCAGTTGCTTAGAAATTACCCTGGGGTCCTTTGTGACCTTGCCGACTATTACACGCCTTGCTCTTGGAGTGATCTTTGTTGGTTGACCACTCCTGGGGAGGGTAACAATGGTCTTGAATTTCCTCCATTTGTACCCAATCTGTCTGACTGTGGATTGGTGGAGTCCAAACTCTTTAGAGATGGTTTTGTAACCTTTTCCAACCTGATGAGCATCAACAATGCTTTTTCTGAGGTCCTCAGAAATCTCCTTTGTTCGTGCCATGATACACTTCCACAAACATGTGTTGTGAAGATTAGACTTTGATAGATCCCTGTTCTTTAAATAAAACAGGGTGCCCACTCACACCTGATTGTCATCCTATTGATTGAAAACACCTGACTCTAATTTCACCTTCAAATTAACTGCTAATCCTAGAGGTTCACATACTTTTGCCACTCACAGATATGTAATATTGGATCATTTTCCTCAATAAATAAATGACCAAGTATAATATTTTTGTCTCATTTGTTTAACTGGGTTCTCTTTATCTACTTTTAGGACTTGTGTGAAAATCTGATGATGTTTTAGGTTAGCCTGGCAAGCCAGACTAAATGTGAATATTTAGTCTGGTCTCGGTTGTAGACATTTCCGACAGGTGTGGGTAGGAACAACCCGTTGTCTTTCAAACTGTCTCTGTGCGTATAGGCCAATGCTCTGACCAATCAGTGCAACAGTGACTGTGACGTAGTCAGAGCGACAGAAAGCAGTGGGGGAGGCCTTGAAATAAATAATTTTTCAAAATGCATATTAATTAATAAACAGGTTCTAGATATTAAGAAGTTTGGAGATAATGACCACAAGTTTGGAGTCTGTACCACATACTTAACATACACTCATTTTTTTTCAAGTGTTTTTCATGGGTTTGCTTAAACTGTTTTTGAGAGTTTTTATTTAGTGGTGTTTGGTGAAATAATTTCCCTTAAATTTAAAATAACAGGAAAATAAGAAAAAATCAAAAAGTAATGTTTCAAAGCTGTTTATTAATTCTTCGTACTGCACAAACTAGCCCCATCCTTTTGGCTACGAGCGGAGCCAGCTGGTAGATCAGACTTTTGCCATAGCCGGTTGGCAAAACAGCGAAAACGTCCTTCTTGAAAAGGAATGAGCGGAGAGCCTCTTCCTGCTCATGTTTCAACGAAAACTCCAAGTCTAATTCTTCTAAAACTGATTCCAAAGTGGAGTCAAATGCGCGCTGTTCACTAGCCGTAGCCATCTTTCCTGTTGCGCTTTCTCCAGCGTCGCGCAGCTTTGTCGTCACTCCTGCAAAAGCCCGCCCAAAGAATCCAAACAAAAACCTTGCGTTGTGATTGGCGGGCACGATTTGATGCCCGGGGTGTTTTGTTGATATGGTGCGAGGCTAGACCCATTCGCTAGGCAAAAATATTTTTGGCCGCTAGGCAGGTGGGTCTAGTTTACTTGGCTAGTTTTAGGTCATATTTATGCAGAAATATAGACAATTCTAAAGGGTTCACAAACTTTCAAGCACCACTGTACACACTCATAGAACACACATATGACACACACTGCAACACACACATATAACACACACTTGCATATAACACACTCACACATAACACACACATGACACACATTGCACTGTAACACATCCTACACCAAATCTCTCTGTCTCTCTCTCTCTGTCTCTCTCTCTGTTTCTCTCTCTCTTTCTCTCTGTCACTCTCTCTCTCTCCCACCTGCTGCTCATCTAGACTCGCTTCTCCTCAAACACTCATCCCTCCACCTTTCTCTCTGTCCGTCTGTCTCTCAGTGCTGTGATGGAAATATTGATTAATTCCTTGTGTGACTGTCTTGTTTTTTTTCTCTTCCTTATTTTTCACCCAGATGCTCAATGACAGCGTTTAATCAGCCGCCGTGCAACAGGTACAGCAGCATCGTTGTGTTTTCTCTCTCTCTCTCTCTCTCTCTCTCTCTCTCTCTCTCTCTCTCTCTCTCATTAGCTGTGTGGCTAAAGTCAGCCTGGAATGCAGTGAAGACTGTCGATGTAATCTGTGGTCTGGAGATAAACGCCTGTTGGTTTTGCGACAGAGTCCATGTTTGTGATCATCATGTTGCTATTCTGTCATGCTGAAATTAATGAATATGGCTTAATAGCATGTTGACTTTTGCATGGCTGTCGGTGTCAGACACACGAATGCTATGACTTCAGAGAAACCTAAAGAGAGAAAAAAAATCCTCATATTTTACTGTTATATAGTAATTTGATCATTATACAGTAATACAGTACCAGAAATCACGGTAAGTGTTATTAAATTGGTGTTTTTATCACTATGCATTGGATTTAGTGTATTTGCTATTTAGATCTGAGCAGTCATACTGTTGGTGCCAGACAGCTAGAGAAAAAGATATAATATCTGTATCCTTGATTGTGATATGCCAGTAATCTCTGAAAATGTATTGCTGATTTGGTGCATTCATTAATATTCACTTAATTTAGCAGGTTTGAAGGTTTTTTGTTTTTTTTTAAATCAAGGGTTGCAACAGGAACTGGAACTAGAGAGGGGCTTAGACAGGGACTGGGACAGGTTTATGGGCTGAGACAGGGACTGGGACAGGTTTATGGGCTGAGACAGGGACTGGGACAGGTTTATGGGCTGAGACAAGGACTGGTACTGGATTATGGGCTGACACAGGGACTGAGACTGGTTTAAGGGTTGAGACAGAAACTGATAATGGACTGGGGCTTGAGCTAGGGACTGGGACCAGATCAGGGACAAGATAGGAACTGTGATGGATCAGGGGCTAAGACAGGGACTGGGATGGAAGAAAAGATGAGACAGTTGACTGGGACTGGACTATGGGCTAAGACAGGGACTGGGACTGAATTGGGATTAAGACAAGAACTGTGACAAATCAGGGGCTAAGATAGGTACTGGATCATGGGCTGAGATAAGGTCTAGGACTGAAGAGAGAGTGATACAGGGACTGGATCAGGTGCTAGGACAGGGACTGGGACTGGATCTATGTTGGGATGGGGACCGGGACTGCATCAGATGCTAGGACAGGGACCGAAACTAGACCAGGAACTGAGACAGATATTGGGACTGGAAACAGATATTGGAACCAAAGAGACAGAGGTGGAGACAGGCACCAGAACTGTATAAGTGATTGATACAGGGACAGACACAAAAACAGGATCTGAAGTAAGGGCTTTGCTCCTGTCTCTGATTTTGATTGAATCTTAGCCCCTGTTCCTTAGCTGGATCAGGGACAGGATTAGAGACAAAGACAATAACTGGGCCTAGGATTGGCCAGGGACTAGGGACAGAGGCTAACACAACATCAGTGATGGAGCTTAGGGTGACACAGGATCAAGTACAGAACCTGAGACTGTCCTGGCTTTGATCCTGTGTTAGTCATGTGATCAAAGATGGGCTGTAAGGTACATAGGATACATATGATCAAGGAAAGAGCTTGGGGCTAACACAGGAACAGGGTCAGGAGCCAAGGCTAGGATAAAGGGCTGAGACAGAGAAGATCAGAGACATGAGGCAGAAACGGGGCAAAGACTGACAATGAGCAGAGACTGAGGCTGACTTTGGGTCAGGGACCAAAGCCAAGAATGAAATAAGATTGAGGTCTGGAGCTGTGACTGACACAGGATTAGGGACAGGGGATGAGACTAACATCTGGTCAGGGCTCAGGTATACACACGGCAGGTGCTGGGACTGAGGCAGAATCAGTTACAGGGACGAAATAAACAAAATATTCAGATTCCTTTTTACTTGATGCTAATGATTGTGAGAATAACTTATGTGGTTGTCTGTCCTTTCTCTAGGTATTCTATTGAATTTGAGCTCCTCAACATTTTCAGGATGAACTGTGAATGTGGTGATGATGTGTAGTGTGCATTATAATCACTCATTTGTGAGCGGCAGTGAGATGATGGTGAACACTCTGACTCTGGAACAGAAGACAGTGTTTGCCTTCGTCCTGATGCTGTTGGTTTTTCTTGCTCTGCTGATTGTCCGCTGTTTCCGGATCCTTCTGGACCCTTATAGCAGCATGCCATCCTCGCACTGGGGAGATGGACTGGAGGGGCTTGAGAAAGGGACGTTTGAGTATGCCCTCACTTGAGGACATTCCATAACCTGAGGCCAGACCCCCTTATCAGATATCTCATTTTCATCCAAAATGGAAGGCTCATCTGAAGTCTCAAACTAACTTGACATTATAGCCTTATCTGTTGTCATGTTTGTACCTGAAGCCACACCTTTCCTGAGGTTATACCTTTATCTTTGGCAATGTCTCCTGTGTGAGATTGCACAAGTTTATGAGACCATCCTCTAAGGCAAAGGTTTCCAACCCTGATCTTGTTGAACCCCCTGTCCTGCACATTTAGTTTTTTTTTTTTTTCCCAGCTATAAAAAACACCCATTTCTACTCAGGAAGGAATGTTAATTAGCTGATTAGTTGAATTGGGTGTTTTGGGAGCAAGAAAAATATTAATATATGCAGGACTCCAGGATCAGGGTTGGGAACCTGGGCCCTAAGGGTCATTCACAGCTAAAAACACATCCAAGGACATGTGATTACCTGACACCACAATTTTAACTGATGTCTCACCCTTACCTGACACCATGCCCCTACCTGACGCTACACCCTTACCTGAGGCTAAATATTAAACGAGGCCACAGCTTTACCTAAAGTGAGACTGTAAACAAAAATCACACTCTTATTTGAGAAGAGAATTTCACCAAAAGCCACGACTTTCCTGAGGACATAGCCACTTCTAAGGGCCACACCCATATCTGAGACCACACCTTTGATCTTTGGCTAATTCCACAACTCTACTTTGGACCGTACCCTTATGAACACACGTTGCACTTATACCTGAAATCTCCACACCATGTCTGGCTAAATGTGTAGCAATGTGGGAAATAGAGAACTCCCATCAAACATGTATCATGGCGATTTTAATGAAACACCACAGATGCCACAATGAAAGCCAACCAACAGCTACTCATTCTGCATCACAGGGTGATGTAACACACTTGAAACTATCTGCCCTCTTCCACATACAGGAGCCTGGCAAGCTGATCTTTGACCATGCCTGTGGATGGGTGATGGACAAAATCTATCAGCATCTCCACCTGTCTAGAAGACAAGTCTGTGGAAATGAACTGGCCTGATTTTCCCAAAAGTATCACAGCACAAAGATCATCATTAAATGCACTCTCTCCTAGTTAAGATGCTCTTAGCGTTAAGAAGCTTTTGGGAAACCTGCCCCTGATCTTCTGGAAGGAAAAATGCAGCAGATTGTTGCTGTCTGAAAGGTTTACTGTTCATTGCCAAGGTTTTGTGTGTGTGTGTGTGTGTGTGTGTGTGTATGGATGAGATTAGACTTTAATGCAGTCTTATGGCTGTGCATGAAGAACCACTTCAAACAGGGTATAAGGTTTAATATTGGGTCTGTGTAACCAGAGATACACATTACAGATTGATGATGATGTGCACTTCTAAAACCTCTGCTCAATGTTTTCCTCCTCACAGATGTATGTCTGACTTGGATTGTCTCACAGTGAAACTTAAATTAGGTATTGCATTGAAAATGTTTACATTACGTCCATAAACAGCAAAGGTGAGGAGCAGTTTGGACTTTTACAGATCATCAGCTAGTCGAGAGCTCTTACTGTGTATCTGTAATCTGTTTACATGAAACCAGACACATATTTTTATTAGTTCTGTGTGTAGCTAATGTTCTATTAGTGTGTGTGTGTGTGTGGTTGTGATTCATCCTCCATCTCTCTACAGGACGTTAATGAGATGTTTTTAAACCCCTAACCCTTCTAAAGATGTGTGACGTGACAGTGATGGAGGAAATCAGCTCCGTCCCAAACACTAGAGTTCACGACTAGATGTTTTAAGAAATTCTAGAAAGCGTACACTTTGTTCTTGATGGTGATTTGATGTTGGAGTGTTCATACACTGTGTGAGGGAGTGTGTGTATTGCACATGGTTATTTTAGTGACTCTTCTTTGTTACTGAACTGGAACACAGCCAGTTGTTTTAGGATCGTAAATCTTTCTCTTTGCACTTTATCACTGTGTGTGCTTTAGTGCTGTCAATCTCAGATTCTGTGCCTTCATGCAGTGATGTATAGCACCTTTAAGACTGTGTGTGTGTGTGTGTGTGTGTGTGTGTGTGAGAGATAAATACTGTGGGTTTATGTTTGTCATGTGCAATAAAATCACTTTGTGTTTGTGATAACGTTCATTCTGCCTGTTCAGTCAGTGCACTTTACATGATCATAAATCTCATAATCTCAGAAAATAAAGTACATTATTGTCCCTTTAGAGGTACAGCGGCTTGTCACTGGATCAGAACCTGCTAAGGTACTTATCTGTACCCTTTATATCCTGCTTGGGACCATATAAGTACCCTTCTGGCCTTGAAAAGTTACACATAGCTACCTTGAGGTCCAATAATGAGCCCTGGGGGGACATTAGTGTAGACTGTACCTTGGGGGACAGAAATGGGCTCCTACTGTCCCCCTGTTTCTGACAGTGAAGGTCTTATTTTTAACAGATTACCTTTAAATCAGTTATGCTGTATATACACCTATTAGCTTTAGATCAGTGAGCATACACACCTACTGCACTCACTCGTTTAGTCTCGAACACTTCAGTGTTTTGAGAAGGAAAATGTACTTCACTCATCACAGCTAACTGGCGAGCTTATTGCTAACAAAGGATGATCAAGGAGGCATCTCTGATTTTTTTTTCTCATTTCAAACTTTCTTCTTCTGGGTTAAATTAACCGTGACATCAACACTCTGTTTCTGGAACTTGTGTCTGTTTAGTAATCAGACGAAAACACTGACCAGGTAAAGGCTTCACCGTAAACGCTAAAACACACATAATTCATTACGAAGCTTCTTTATTCTGTCTGTTTTTCCATTTGATCCACACTAAAACAGCACTCTGAAAATCGTTTTTGTGAGAATAAATAACGTGGTGAACCCCTGCAGGATAAACGCACTGTCACTGTAACAATAAAAGAACAGAACGAAGGGATTAATGTGGTGTAATTTGAGCAGTTCAGCAGTTTAGGGATTCAGAAAGTGTCCACTTTGCCACATGTCTCTGGACTTAACAGATATTAAGGTCATAAAACTGTGAGGCAGGCACAGCCCCATCGATTTACGTTTACTGCTCTTCATCACTGACGTGCCACTGCAGACTCTATTTCTTATGTTATGTTTTTTTTCCTCATTGTAATGAAGGCTACAGCGCAGGTGGAACCGTTTCATTTAAATCAGACTAAAACTTCCAGACGAGTGGAGAAGTTCCACACCGTGATAAGGAACGAATTACAGCATTATAAAATAACGTTTCAGTTTTCTGATTGTCAGAGTGTAATTGTTTATGACAGTATGACTGAAAGCACTTACAGCTCCACTGGGACGGTGCATCGGGCCCGAATTTCAGCTGCCAAATTCCATGCAGAGACCGATCAATGGCGGACAACTGCGAAAGGGGAGGGTGGGGGAGGGGTCTCCCTGTCCTGCTGGCGGTGTGTGTGGGCGTCTCGCCCAGAATTTTTTTAATGGCATTAAAATATGCAATTACCAATCAGCATTTCACATTGTTTTTATGACATTTCTATTGGTCTAACATGTGCCAGTGGATGGTGAATCTGCTGACAGTTTATAACACACACGTTTCATTTCTCTCAGCACAGAGCAGTGTTTATTTTCACATTTAATAAATCACACATTAGACTGAAATCATTACAGACATTAGACTGTTACAGGCCAACACTCAAGTCTCTCAGATACAGATCTGGATTTTAGAGACAGTAAAACACTGGGATATTTCCAACATATGGATCTTTTTACACACCAGGAATAGAAAGGGGAAGTTAAGAATAGAATAGAATAGAATAGAATAGAATAGAATAGAATAGAATAGAATAGAATAGAATCTTTATTGTCAGCAGTGCTTCTCTGGCCAGTGCATAATTAAAAAAAAAACAGTAAAATATTAAAAGAAAACAGTAAAACAGTAAAATAAGAATAAGAAAGGAATGCATGTTTACATAATTTACACATTACACTAGCATACACTCTCTTATGAGTTCAGGGACCTGATGGCCCAGGGAAAGAAACTGTTTTTAAGTCTGTTTGTCCTGCTTTTGAGGCACCTGTATCTCCTGCCAGAGGGCATGAGGGTAAACAGGTGCTGTCCCGGGTGTGAGGGGTCAGCAGTGATTGCCCTCGCTCTCTTGAGACACCGTGTGCTAGCGATGTCTTCTAGCGAGGGTAGGGGACTGCCAGTGATGTGTTGTGCAGTTTTAATGACCCTCTGCAGGTTCTTTCTTTCTGCCACAGAGCAGTTGGCGTACCAAGCTGTAATGCAGTACGTCAGGACGCTCTCAATAGTGCTGCGATAAAAGGCCATTAACAGTTTCTCCTCCAGATGGTTCCTTCTGAGTGTCCTTAGGAAGTGGAGTCGCTGTCGGGCCTTTTTTACCACCGCGGATGTGTTGGTAGTCCAGGAGAGGTCCTCGGCTATATGTCTGTGAAGATTCTCAATCATCCAGGTCATAGTAAACTGTGGGTGGTAGAAAAGGGCAACTGGACTTGCTTGAAGATTCTTGAAAACGTTTCACCTCTCGTCCAAAAGGCTTCCTCAGTTCTGTCTGACTAATAGGGAGTATCAGATATTTATCCTCTCCTGGCTCAGAATCAGAATCAGAATTCTGATGACCAGCTCATCTAAGGTGTCACTGAGGCATCATGTTGGTGTGGGTCGCTGGAGGCTGGGTGTGAATGGCGAGTCATTAGGGTGATCAAAGGATTGCCCGTTAGGGTGATCAATGGCAATCTGACTCTCTCTGTCCTCCTGTGAGTCCCCGAAAACAGCTGGGTCCTGGCGTACACCCAGCCGTCTGGGAAAAGTGTCCAAGGCCACCTTGTAGATGGTTGACAAATGATGTCTTAGACCCCCACCTCTGTTCAGTGATGGCCGTTCCAGGTTTACAAAAATGGCTTCTTTGACTCCTCGCTCATACCAACGATCCTCTCTGGCTAAAATGCGTACGTCACAATCCCGAAATGAGTGTCCTTCATTGTTAAGATGAATGTAGACAGCCGAGTCCTGGCCTGAGGAGCTGGCTCTCCTGGTTTCATCATCATGGTTCCTACGATGTCACTTCTCTGTTCACCTGCATTCCCACCACAGAAGCAGTCGAATCTGTAAGAAAACGACTCCTTCAGGATAGCTCCTTACTGGATAGAACGAAACTCACCACGGATCAGATTTGCACCCTGCTTGACCTCTGCCTGACTACCACTTATTTCCAGTTTAATGAAAGTTTCTACAGACAGAAGCATGGATGCGCCATGGGATCACCAGTGTCCCCTATTGTGGCTAATTTATACATGGAGGAAGTGGAACATATAGCTTTGACCACTTTTGCAGGAGTTGCTCCCAGCCATTGGTTTAGATACGTGGATGATACTTGGGTTAAAATCAAAATCCAGGAGGTGGAAGCTTTCTCGAAACACATCAATGCAGTGGATAGCAACATCAACTTCACTCGGGAGGATGTCAGAGGGAATAATCTAGCCTTCTTGGATTGTGATGTACACATTAGACAAGACAGAAGCCTTAGTATCGAGGTCTACCGGAAACCCACACACACAGACCAGTACCTACTTTTCGACTCTCACCACCCACTGGAACATAAATTGGGGGTCATTAGGACCTTGCAACACAGGGCTCAGAACATTCCTACAACATTAGAGGGAAAAGAGAAGGAGCAGAACCATATCAAGAAAGCACTTCAGAATTGCGGTTATCCCAACTGGGCTTTCCTAAAGAGCATAAAAAGGAACATAACTGACAAGGATGATAACAGGAACAAACGCAAGAACATTGTCATTCCCTACATTTCTGGTCTATCTGAGAAACTCAGGAGGATCTTCTACAAACACAACATTCCAGTACATTTCAGACCCAATAACACCCTGAAGCAGAAACTGGTCCACCCTAAGGACAGAATACCCAGACACAAACAGGACAACGTAGTGTATGCAATTCAGTGCAGTGAGAATTGCACAAATTCGTATATTGGGGAGACGAAGCAACCGCTATACAGGCGCTTGGCCCAACACAGGAGAGCCAGCTCCTCAGGCCAGGACTCGGCTGTCTACATTCATCTTAACAATGAAGGACACTCATTTCGGGATTGTGACGTACGCATTTTAGCCAGAGAGGATCGTTGGTATGAGCGAGGAGTCAAAGAAGCCATTTTTGTAAACCTGGAACGGCCATCACTGAACAGAGGTGGGGGTCTAAGACATCATTTGTCAACCATCTACAAGGTGGCCTTGGACACTTTTCCCAGACGGCTGGGTGTACGCCAGGACCCAGCTGTTTTCGGGGACTCACAGGAGGACAGAGAGAGTCAGATTGCCATTGATCACCCTAACGGGCAATCCTTTGATCACCCTAATGACTCGCCATTCACACCCAGCCTCCAGCGACCCACACCAACATGATGCCTCAGTGACACCTTAGATGAGCTGGTCATCAGAATTCTGATTCTGATTCTGAGCCAGGAGAGGATAAATATCTGATACTCCCTATTAGTCAGACAGAACTGAGGAAGCCTTTTGGACGAGAGGTGAAACGTTTTCAAGAATCTTCAAGCAAGTCCAGTTGCCCTTTTCTACCACCCACAGTTTCCTCGGCTATATGTGTCCCAAGGAACCTGAAGGAGGACACCCGCTGGACACAGTCCCCGTTGATGCTCAGTGGGGCTGGATCCCCCCTGTGTTTCCTGAAGTCAATCACCATCTCCTTAGTTTTGCTGGTGTTGAGCAGCAGGTTATGTGCAGAACACCAACCTGCCAGCATGTTGACCTCATCCCTGTACGCAGTCTCATCCCCTCCACTGATGAGGCCGATGACCATGGTGTCATCCGCAAATTTAATGATGGTATTGGAGGGGTGGATGGGTGTGCAGTCATGCGTATACAGGGAATACAGGAGAGGGCTCAGCACACAGCCCTGAGGAGAGCCTGTGCTGAGGGTCAGGGTGGAGGAGCAGGTGGTGCCTACCTTAACCGTTTGAGGGCGGTCAGTCAGAAGTCCTTGATCCAGGCACAGGTGGAGGGGGAGAGAGCGATGTTAGTCAGCTTTTCCGCCAAGATGTCAGGAATAATGGTGTTAAATGGAAGTTAAGCTTCAGGCCCAGAGCTGGTAAATAAGTGAATAGTAATAATAATAATAATCTCCTCACTGTGCAGAAAGCTTTGCCTGGCTGATCTTTCACAGGCCGTACACACGGAAATGTAAAAGAGCTCTCTTTACTGAACTCTGTTTTAGAATACACACGCTTTCTGTTCTTTGGTGTCCTTGTGCGTGGTCCATCACAATCTGACAGGATTACACAAATAACCGATCGTGTGTGAGATATAAATTACATATGGTGGGTGGAGATCAATAATTATAAAGATTAACTTACATCTGTACATGTGTGCAGTGGCAGCAGCTGTCACATGTCTGTAGGTTTGTAAACTCGCGGGTCTGTCAAAGCAATCGGGAAACCTCGGCCTGTGAAATGCCAAAAAGTGGTTTGGGAAGAGGTCGAGTTGTCAGACTACTCTGAAGGAAAAGACCAGATTTCATTCATCATTCTTCAGCAGGACCAGCAGAGGGGCCCAATCAGATCACCCCAAACACACCACAACACTACAGGCCTTGTACGTGTGTGTGTGTGTGTGTGTGTGTATACACATGTGGACTTGTTTAATAAGCTGTTAATTGCTCCAAAACACTGATCAGTAGAGGCTCACTCACAAACCACCGTATTCAAGATTCAAGATGTTTATTTGTCATATACACAATAACAGACACAGCGGTTTATTATTGGGTAATGAAATTCTTATTTTGCAACTGCCTGACCAAACTATGCTTACTAATATAAAAAAAGAAATATATATATAAAATATGAAATATAAAATATAAAGTGCATATGGAATGCAAAATATAAAAGTAGAATGAAAAATGATAACATTTAAAAAAGAGGAGAGGCAAACAAACAATGTGCAAACATAGAGGTAGATATGAATGAATGAATGAATGAATGAATGAATGAATGAACCCTTTATTTTCACTGTTACCAGTGAAATTGACCATCAACCTGTCCTTACAGAGGGGGAACAGGACAGGAAGACAGGGATAAAAGAAACACAGTAGTAACATGAGGAAAGATGAGGAAAAAAGAACCCCCACCCCCCCCCACTATGCTCCTATCAGGAGTACAGTGCAGGAGCATTTAAAAACCTCCACACAAGCACACTTTAAAACATGGGACTTGAGGGGGGTAAGGGGGGAAGGAGGGGGCAATCAGGGGTGGGGGGTAAGGGGGTAGGAGGGGAGGGGAGGAGTGTTAGGGTTTTGCTAGGATTCGAACCTGGTTCGTTGGTGTGATGATCCAGCAAACCCCCACTAGGCCACCAGGGGAATGACTCAAATGCAGAGGCGTGAGGCGGAAGTAGAAAAAGTAACAAAAGGTTTATTTATACTATGTACACTATATACAATCCAGGGCAAAACAAAAAAACAAAAACAAAGAGTATAATTCAAAAAGAAAAAGGCAAAAATGCAAAAGCTCAGAAGATCCACAAAACACAGTACAAAGGAAACTGGAGATAAACATAACAGCACAAAGACTCCGTGACAAGAGGACTGAACTCAGGGGTATAAATAGACAAACTAATTAAGGACACAGGTGAAGATAATTAGGCAATAAACACAAACACAAAACACAGGAACAGTGGCGGCCTCTAGAGGCCAAAATAAACACGACATGAAAAGGAAATAACAGCGGCCTCTAGAGGCCAAAACAGTCCTAGTCCTAACAGGACCCCCCCCTCTAGGAGCGTCTCCTGACGTTCCCAGGGCGATCCGGATGGGCCGAATGGAAGTCCCGACATAGTTCTTTATCAAGGACATCCCGAGCAGGAACCCAGCAGCGCTCCTCAGGACCATAGCCCTCCCAGTCCACCAGATATTGCAACCCGCCGCGGACCCGGCGGGAGTCAAGCAGGCGATTCACAGTGAACACAGTCTACCCCTGGAAGATGCGGGGGGGTGGGGGGTTCCTAGGGGCAGGGGCATACGTAGACGTCAGTACGGGCCGTAACAGGGAAACATGGAAAGTGGGGTTGATCCTCAGAGTCCGGGGCAACTGGAGCCGGTAGGAGACAGGGTTCACCCTGCGCACCACCTTGAAGGGGCCAATGTAGCGAGGAGCAAGCTTGCGGTTCTCCACCCGCAGTGGAAGGTCCTTAGTGGACAGCCAAACACGCTGCCCAGGGCGGAAAGCGTGTGCAGGTCTTCTATGGCGGTTGGCCTGAGTCTGGTTGGTTCTGGAGGTCTGTATGAGGGTCTTCCTGACCTTGCTCCAGGTCTTGCGACACCGTCTCACATATTGGTTGACCGAGGGCACCCCCGCGTCCTCCTCCTGGTCCGGGAACAGAGGTGGCTGGAACCCGAATTGGCACTGGAATGGCGACAGCTTGGTGGCCGATGACTGCAGGGTGTTGTGGGCGTACTCCGCCCATGGCAGCCAGGTGCTCCACGATGTCGGGTTATCCATAGCCAGGCCTCGCAGGGTGGTTTCCAGGTCCTGGTTGAGCCTCTCCGTCTGACCATTGGACTGTGGGTGAAACCCAGAGGAGAGGCTGGCAGTGGCTCCGATGACCTTGCAGAACCCGTGCCACACTCGGGAGGAGAACTGGGGCCCTCGGTCTGAGACGATGTCCTGTGGAAGACCAAAGACTCGGAAGACATGATTAAACAAAAGTTTCGCAGTTTCAAGAGCAGAGGGGAGTTTGCACAGTGGTATGAAGCGGCAGGCCTTGGAGAATCTGTCAACTAAGACCAAAATGACCGTGTTACCTTGTGACTCAGGGAGACCCGTGATAAAGTCGACTGCCACGTGGGACCAGGGACGCCGGGGAATGGTCAGAGGATGCAGGAGACCCTGGGGACGCTGTCGTGGGTTCTTGGTTCTGGTGCAAACCTCACAGGACAGGACAAATGACCTTACTTCCTTCTCCATGTTAGGCCACCAGAAGCGTCTTTTCAGGAAGTCCAGGGTCCTCCGAGCTCCCGGGTGGGCGGTGAGAGGGGAAGAGTGACCCCACTGGAGAACCTTGGCCCGGGCTTGATGTGGGACGTACAAGAGGCCTGGTGGCCCCGTCCCAGGACCGGGGTCCTGGCGTTGGGCTCGTCGAACAGCCTCCTCAATACCCCAGCGGACAGGGGCCACAATCCGAGACACCGGGATAATAGGCCCGACTTCATTCTCCCTGTTAGTGGCAGAGAACAGCCTGGACAGTGCGTCAGGTTTGGTGTTCTTGGAACCGGGACGGTACGAGAGGGTGAAGTCAAACCGACTGAAAAACAGGGCCCACCTAGCCTGTCGAGGGTTCAGTCTCTTGGCTTGCTGGAGGTACTCCAGGTTCTTGTGGTCAGTCCAAACCAGGAATGGATGTTGCGCTCCCTCCAGCCAGTGCCTCCACTCCTCAAGGGCCAGTTTGACCGCTAGCAGTTCTCGATCCTCCACATCGTACCGGGACTCCGCAGGACTCAGGCGGTGGGAGAAGTAAGCGCAGGGGTGCAGCTTTCCTTCCGAACGTTGAGAGAGTACCGCGCCGACACCACTGTCCGAGGCGTCCACCTCCACGATGAATGGTTGGGAGGTGTCCGGGAGGACCAGAATGGGTGCCGTGCAGAAGCGGGCCTTGAGGTCTTTGAACGCCTTTTCTGCCTGAGGAGACCAGCCATAAGATCCACCTGTCCCTTTGGTGAGGTCTGACATGGGTGCTGCCACAGAACTGAAGTTCCTGATGAACTTGCGGTAGAAGTTAGCGAATCCTAAGAACCGCTGAACCTCCTTAACGGATTTGGGAGTAGGCCAGTCCCGGACGGCCAGGGTCTTGGCAGGGTCCATTTGGAGTTGGCCTGTCCGTACAATAAATCCCAGAAAGGAGACCTCGGGAACATGAAATTCGCATTTCTGGGCCTTGGCGAACAGATTGTTCTGCAGCAGCCTCTGGAGAACCTGGCGGACATGGTGGCGGTGCTCCTGCACAGTCATGGAAAAGATAAGGAAGTCATCGAGGTAGACAAAGACGTACAGGTTAATCATGTCCCTTAAGACGTCGTTGATTAGGGCCTGAAAAACAGCTGGTGCGTTGGTGAGTCCGAAGGGCATCACCTGGTATTCGTAGTGCCCAGACGGGGTGTTAAAGGCAGTCTTCCACTCGTCTCCCTGTCGGATACGGATGAGGTGGTATGCGTTCCGTAGGTCCAACTTGGTGAAGACGGTGGCGCCTTGGAGCAGGTCGAAAGCAGTGGACATCAGCGGAAGGGGATATCGGTTGCGCACAGTGATCTTGTTCAGGCCCCTGTAGTCAATACATGGTCGAAGCCCCCATCCTTCTTGCCGACAAAGAAGAAGCCGGCACCAGCAGGTGAGGTGGAGGGTCGAATGAACCCAGAGACCAGGGCGTCTTTGAGGTATTCCTCCATAGCCTTGCGTTCTGGCTGATAGAGGGAAAACAGTCTGCCACGAGGAGGGGTAGTCCCAGGGAGCAAGTCGATGGCACAGTCGTAGGCCCGGTGCGGAGGAAGAACGGCGGCCCTGCTCTTGCTGAATACCTCCTTGAGATCCCAGTACTCTGTGGGAACTTGAGATAACTCGGTGAGATCAGGGGGCTCGGCAGGAGACACAGGAGAGCTAGAGAGCAGACAAGAGGCATGGCATGCAGGGCCCCATTCCACAACCTGGCTTGTTACCCAGTCTATGCGAGGGTTGTGGCGAGTAAGCCAAGGAAGGCCTAGAATAACTGGGAACTCAGGTGAAGGAATCAGGTGCAGGGATATTTCTTCCTTGTGACCTTGAGACTGGAGGAAAACTGGAGAAGTAACTTGGGTGACTCTTCCATCACCTAACGCTTGGCCATCGAGGGCAGACACAGACAGTGGGACTTCAAGAGGTGCAGTCGGAATATTGATGCTTTGGGCGAAGTGAATATCCATAAAGTTCCCAGCCGCCCCTGAGTCTATCAAAGCTTGACAAGAGTGGACAGACTCACCCCAGGAGATGGAGACCGGGATGTAGATTCCTTGGCCAGGGAGTCCGGGAGAGAGGGTAGGCCCCGTCACAACCCTCCCTCGGCTGGACGGGGCGGTCCTTTTCCCAAGAGTTCGGGACATGATGCTCGGAAGTGACCAGGCTTGCCACAGTAGATGCAGCACTTGTCCCTCCTTCTGCGCTCCCTCTCAGATGCGGAGAGGCGAGTACGACCCACTTGCATGGGTTCTGGACAGTCACTGAAGGAGGTAGACGGTCTCCAGGTAGAGGTAGGGAGGCTGGGGGGGCTCAAGGCTTGGTGGCGTTCTCTCATCCTGTTGTCCAGACGAATAGCATGTGAGATGAGGGTTTCGAGGTCACTTGGGCATCCAATAGAGGCCAGACTGTCCTTGATGGGGTCAGACAGACCATGGTGGAAGGCTGACACCAGGGCAGTCTCGTTCCATCCACTTACTGCTGCGAGTGTTCGGAACGAGATGGCGTAATCTGCGACGCTTCCTCCTTGCCGGATGGACATGAGCTTTCGGGCTGCGTCGGTACTGATGTCTGCCTGATCGAAGACCCGAAGCATCTCTTCAGAAAACAGCTGGAAATCAAAGCACTCAGGTCCCTGTCTTTGCCAGATAGCAGTAGCCCAGGCTCGCGCCTTACCAGCTAATAAGGTGATCACAAAGGCAATCTTGCGGCGATCCGTAGTGTAGGTGGTAGGCTGAAGCTCAAAGGTGAGTTGACACTGGGTAAGGAACTCTCGGCACTCACTGTGCTTGCCGTCATACCTCTGTGGTGCAGGAAGGCTGGGTTCGCGAGGTGAAGAAGGCAGCATTGCAGGAGGCACTGGAGCAGGAGTGGGAGCTGGATCAGGAGCAGGAACTGGATCAGGAGCAGGAGATGCAGGCAGAGATGTCAGCTGTGCCAGGGTTTTCCCAATTTGCTGAAGCAGTTCCTCGTGGCGAGCGAGGGCCTCACGTTGGCTGGTGAGCGTACGTCCATGAGCGTCCATGGTCGCTCCGAAGCGTGTCAAAGCTGCCATAATTCCCTGAAGGTTGGCCGGGTAGACAGTTGAAGCAGCCTCTGCTGAGTCGGTCATGACGGAGTCTTTCTGTTAGGGTTTTGCTAGGATTCGAACCTGGTTCGTTGGTGTGATGATCCAGCAAACCCCCACTAGGCCACCAGGGGAATGACTCAAATGCAGAGGCGTGAGGCGGAAGTAGAAAAAGTAACAAAAGGTTTATTTATACTATGTACACTATATACAATCCAGGGCAAAACAAAAAAACAAAAACAAAGAGTATAATTCAAAAAGAAAAAGGCAAAAATGCAAAAGCTCAGAAGATCCACAAAACACAGTACAAAGGAAACTGGAGATAAACATAACAGCACAAAGACTCCGTGACAAGAGGACTGAACTCAGGGGTATAAATAGACAAACTAATTAAGGACACAGGTGAAGATAATTAGGCAATAAACACAAA